>NC_090985.1:64296447-64599478 GCF_041146395.1 Eulemur rufifrons | reverse complement strand
GCAAGAAGATGGCTTGAGCCCAGAAGTTTGAGGTTGCAGTGAGCTATTGATGACACCACTGCACTCTAGCCAGGGCAAGAGTCAGACTCTGTCTCAGGAAAAAAAAAAAAAAGAAAACTACAGGCCAATAAATATCACTGATGTACACAGCTGCAAAAGTCCTCATCAAAATACTAGCAAACCAAATACAAAGACGCATTAAAAAGATCATTCACCATGAACAAGTAGAATTCATTCCAGGGTTGTAAGATGGTTCAACACACACCAACCAATAAAGGTGATGCATCACATTAACAGAATGCAAGACAAAAACCATACAATAATTTCAATAGATGCCAAAAAAGCATTCAACAAAATTCAACATTCCTTTATGATAAAAATGCTCAACAGACTGGGTATAGAAGGAGCTTACCTCAAAACCATAAAGTCCACACATGACAAATCTACAACTAACAACTTGAATTGGGGAAATAGTGAAAGCCTTTTCTCTAAGATCTGGAACAAGATCTTTTCCCCACTTTTATTCAACATGGTACTGGAAGTCCTAGCCAAAGCAATTAAATAAAAATAAAGGGCTTACAAATTGGAAAGGAAGAAGTTAAATTATCCTTGTTTGCAGATGACACGATTATATATTTAGAAAAACCTAAAGATTCCACCATCAAACTCTTAAAACTGATAAATGAATTCAACAATGTTGCAGGATACAAAATCAACATATAAAAATCAGTAACATTTATATACACCAAAAAATAATCTGAAAAAGAAATCAACAATTTACATTTACAATAGCTACAAAAAATATAAAATACCTAGGAATAAACTTAACCAAAGTGAAAGATCTCTATAAGGAAAACTATAAAACAGTAATGTACGAAATTGAAGAGGACAAAAAAAAATGGAAAGATATTCCATGCTTTTGAATTAAAAAAATTAATATTAAAATATATTGTTACTAAGTGGCAAGTAAAATACACATACACACACACACACACACACACACACCCTCAATACCATCCAAAGTGACCTATAGATTCAATGCAATCCATATCAAAATACCAATGACATTCTTCACAGAAATAGAAAAAGCAATACTAAAATTCATACGGAGGCCAGGCGCAGTGGCTCACACCTGTAATCCTAGCACTCTGGGAGGCCAAGGTGGGCAGATCATTTGAGCTCAGGAGTTCGAGACCAGCCTGAGCAAGAGCAAGACCCCCGTCTCTACTAAAAAAATAGAAAGAAATTAACTGGACAACTAAAAATATGTAGAAAAAATTAGCCAGACATGATGGCACATGCCTTTAGTTCCAGCCACTTAGGAGGCTGAGGCAGCAGGATTGCTTGAGCCCAGAAGTCTGAGGTGGCTGTGAGCTAGGCTGACGCCATGGCACTCTAGCCCGGGCAACAGAGTGAGACTCTGTGTCAGAAAAAATAAAAAATAATAAAATAATAAAATAAAATTCATATGGAACCACAAAAGACCCCGAATACCCACAGAAATCCCGAGCAAAAAGAAGAAAGCTGGAGGCATCATACTACCTGACTTCAAAATATACTACCAAGCTATAGTAACCAAATCAGCATGGTACTGGCATAAAAACACACACAGGTCAATGCAACAGACTAGAGAACCTAGATATAAATCCAAACATTTACAGCCAACTCATTTTCAACAAAAGCACCAAGAACATACAATGGGGAAAGGACAGTTTCTTCAACAAATGGTGCTGGGAAAACTAGATAACCATATCCAGAAGAATGAAACTAGACCCCTATTTTTCACCACATACAAAAATCAAATCAAAATGGATTAAAGACTTCAATCAAAGATCTGAATATATGAAACTGCTACAAGAAAACATTAGGGAAACACTTCAGGACACTGGTCTGGGCAAAGATTTTTTGGGTAAAGCGTCAAAAGCACAGGTAACAAAAACAAAAATAGACAAATGGGATTACATCAAGCTAAAAAGCTTCTACACAGCAAAAGAAACAATCAACGAAGTGAAGAGACAACCTACAAAAGGGGAGAAAATATTTGCAAACTATCTGACAAGAGATTAATAACCAGAATATATTAATATAAGGAACTCAACAACTTAATAGCAAAAACAAACCAAATAATCTGATTAAAAAATAGGCAAAACCAGCCTGAGCAAGAGCAAAAACAGAAAAATTAGCCAGGCATCATGGCGCCTGTAGTCCCAGCTACTCAGGATGCTGAGGCAGGAAGATCACTTGAGCCCAGGAGTTTGAGGTTGCAGTGAGCTATGATGACACCACTGTACTCTACTCAGAGCAACAGAGCAAGACTCTGTCTCAAAAAAAAAAAAAAAAAAAAAAAAAGGCAAAAGATCTGAATACACAATTCTCAAAAGATATAGGCCAACAGATATATGAAAAAAACGTTCAATACTACTAATCATCAGAGAAATGCAAATTAAAACCATAACAAAATATCATCCAACCTCAGTTAAAAATGGCTTTTATCAAAAAGACAAAAAATAACAAATGCTGGTGAGAATGCAGAGAAAAAGAAAAACTCATACACTGTTGATGGTAATGTAAATTAGTACAGCCACTATGGAAAACAGTATGGAGGTTCCTCAAAAAATTAAAAATAGAACCACCACATGATCCAGCAATCCCACTGCTAGGTATATGTCCAAAAGAATAAAAACCAATACATCAAAGTGATATCTGCATTCCTATGTTTACTGCAGCACTATTCACAATAGCCAAGACATGAAATCAACCTAAGTTCCCATCAATGGATGAATGGATAAAGAAAATGATAAATACATACAACATAATATTTTTCAGTCATAAAAAAGAATGAAATCCTGTCATTTGCAGCAACATGGATGGAACATGGAGGTCATTATGTTAAGTGAAATAAGCCTGGTATAGAAAGACAAATATCACATGTTCTCACTCATATGTGGGAGCTATCAAAATAGATCATATGTAGGTAGAGACAATTGGTGGTTACCAGAGGTTGGTGGGAAGGGTGATAGGGGATAAAGAGTTGGATGTGGTGTGTATGAAAAGAGGTTGGTTAATGGGTACAAGACTACAATTAGAAACAATAAGATCTAGTGTTCAATAATATAGTAGGGTGACTATAGTTAACAATAATTTATTGTGTAGTTCAAAATAGCTAAAGAGAATTAGAATGTTCCCAACATAGAGATAAATGTTTGAGGTGATGGATATCCTAGTTACCTTTACTTAACCATTACACATTGTATGCATATATCAAAATATCACATATACCCCCAAAATATGATAGCTATTATGTATCAATAAAAAATTAAAAATAAATTTTAAAAATAAATACATAGCTTTACCCATTTCTTTGGGTCTTCATTTACTTATGAAGGCTTCTATGTCATATAAAGCTTATATTAAATTTATATGCTTAAAAATGCAATGAAATGGACATAGAATACAGAATTTAATGAGTAAAATAGAAACATCCAACATTTAAAGAACTCAATTTCATAAATAATTAAGGAGGTACAAATTTAAATATAACAGTAATTTTCTGCCATTCAATTGGCAAAAGTTAAAAAGTCTAATAGCACGTGTTGAAGAAGCTGGGGAAATAAATTCTCTCCTACATTTTGGAAGGCAATTTGGCAGACCATATTAAAGTATAACACAAACACATTATGATCTGACTACTCTTGAAAAATACTTGCATATGTTCACCAGACCATATGCACAAGGATGTTCACTGCAGTGTTGTTTTTAATAGTTAAAACACTAAAAGCAACCTAAATGAACTATGACATATTTGGACCAATGTATACTCTGTAGCAACTAAAAAAAAAAAAAATGAGGTAGGAGCTACATGTTCTAAAATGAAAACAAAAATATCCAAGGCATAGTAGCGAAATCTGTAAAGAACTCTTGGCAAATAGCTACTCCATCCAAACCCTTGCACTAAGAGACTTGACCAACCCTAGCATAGCTTGTAATAGCCTAGTTCCCCCTGGAATGACCCAGCCTCCTTTTGAGCTCCAGTCTGGAGAAGTTCAGGGCTGTCAAAAGAACTTACCGTTTGTTCCAGTCAACACCTCATTACAGGGCCCAGACCTTCCTTTCTTTTTCTTTTTTTTTTGAGACAGTCTTGCTTTGTTGCCTGGGCTAGAGTGAGTGCCGTGGCGTCAGCCTAGCTCACAGCAACCTCAAACTCCTGGGCTTAAGCGATCCTACTGCCTCAGCCTCCCGAGTAGCTGGGACTACAGGCATGCGCCACCATGCCCGGCTAATTTTTTTTCTATATATATTTTAGTTGGCCAGATAATTTCTTTCTATTTTTAGTAGAGACCGGGTCTCGCTCTTGCTCAGGCTGTTCTCGAACTCCTGACCTCGAGCAATCCACCCACCTCGGCCTCCCAGAGTGCTAGGATTACAGGCGTGAGCCACCGCCCGGCCCAGACCTTCCTTTCTTAGGGCACTTACTAAAAAGGGTATAAATTGTGAATTCTTCCTCTGTCCCTTTGAGATGTGCATGTAACTCTGTAATATCTTTCTCAAGAACCTGCAAGCCATTCCTTTGAAATGTGATATAGTTTGGATATTTGCCCTCTCCAAATCTCATGTTGAAATGTGATTCCCAATGCTGGAGGTGGGACCTAATGGGAGGTGTTAGGGTCATGGAGTAGGATCCCTCAAAAAAGGCTTGGTGTTGTCCTCCTTGTAATGAGTTCTCACTCTATTAATTCCCATGAGAACTCATTGTTATAAAGAGCCTGATGCCTCTCTTCCCTGGACCTCTCCCCTCTCTCTCTTCTTCCTCTCTCTCCAGCCATTTTAACTGGGGTGCGATATCTCATTGTAGTTTTGATTTGCATTTCTCTGATGACTAATGATATTGAGCATTTTTTCATGTACCTGTTGACCATTTGGTATGTTTTCTTCTAAGAAATGTCTATTCAGATCCTTTGTCCATTTTTTAATCAGATCATTTGATTTTTTTCCTATTGAGTGGTTAGAGCTCCTTATATATATTTCAGTTATTAATCCCTTGTCAGATGGGTAGTTTACAAATATGTTCCCCATTCGGTGGGTTGTCTCTTCACTGTGTTGATTGTTTCCTTTGCTGTGCAGAAGATTTTTAGCTTGATATGATCCCATTTGTCCAATTTTGCTTTGGTTACCTGTGCTTTGGGGGTATATTACCGAAGAAGTCCTTGCCCAGACCAATGTCCTGAAGCGTTTACCCAATGTTTTCTTTTAGTACTTTCATAGTTTCAGGTCTTAGATATTTTTATTGGGAGAATGTATTTAGGTACATTAATCTTAAGAAATTGCATATTATATTGAGGAAAACATACTAACATATGCAACTTTAGAATCTATTGTTAAAAATTCGTGATGGACAGATAAATAGATATGTAATAGAGCAAATATAGTAAAATTTTAATTGTAGCCTCAAGGTGGGTGTTCAATGTAAAACTCTTTCAACTTCTATGTATTTTTTAAATTATTATAATAAAATGTTCAAAAATTATCCTTAAAAAGAAAACAGGGCCAGACTCGGTGGCTCATGCCCACAATTCTAGCACTTTGGGAGGCCCAAGGCAGAAGGATCCCTTGAGGCCAGGAGTTCAAGACCAGCCTGAGCAAGAGCAAGACCCCATTTCTACTAAAAATAGAAAAATTAGCCAGGCATCATGAGCCTATACTCCCAGCTACTCAGGAGGCTCAGGTAAGAGGATCACTTGAGCCCAGGAGTTTGAGATTGTAGCAAGCTATGATGATGTCACAGCACTCTATCCAGGGTGACAGAGTGAGACTCTGTCTCAGAAACAAAAAAAAAAAAAAAAACCCAGCCTGGGCAACATAGTGAAATACCTGTGTCTTTAAAAATAAATAAGAAAATAAAAATAAATACAGCAGTCAATATATTTTAAACTCTTTAGCCATTAAAATGTGTAAAGTTTAAACAAAGCTAAATTTCTAAAATAAAATTTTTATAATTAGATCTACTAAATTTAATAATAAGGAATAATTGTAAGGTAGGTATAATTTTTTTCCATAAGCTTTTTTTTAGGCAAAAAAAAAGCCTACTGAAACTATTTCTATATTTTAGGAAAGAGTCCACAAAAAACAAGGTAATAATTATATGCCTTATTAATATTTGTCTTAGCTCAGTCCTCTGGCAAACAGAGCCTGATTAAAATGCTGGTGCTTTACTTGGGAGTTACATACACAGGGTATCAAGGATGAATAAAAGGTAAACTGAGGCATCAAAGTGCTGGCTACCATTTTACAACAAGCTATGAAAAAATCTAGCAGGTCACTTGCCAAATGCACCCACTTGGTACTCTCCTTGGAATGTCTCCTGATAAGCTACAGAAAGAAACTATACCTCAGAGTAGTCCATAAAGAAAAAGAGGAATTTATCTGGCAGGTTCTCTCCTGTCTCCTGTCTCCCACTGGTCGAAGTTCATTCCAATAGGAGTGAACTATACTGCAATTCCAGACTGTGTCATCTAGCCTCCACAGATGCTCAGGGAGCTACCCACAAGCCTGTGGTATGGTGCTTCATCTAAGATTAGAAGTGGCACAGAAGGAGCCAGACCCTCCCAGCATATGGTTCATCAGCTTGGCTGGGTGGTGGCCACCAAGGAATAGGTCCCTCATTGCTCAGGTGAAGCAAATGGTTGGCTTCCAGGGGCAGTAAGGCAGTCTATGAGGCACATGGTGCCAAGGAAATCCTAAGGTGCCAAGAGGCACCTAAGACTATGTTCAATATAATCAAAATGCAACATGACAGGAAGATAAGACTTTTTTAAAAAAAGAAAATCTGCCACATAAAAATAGGGCAAAAACTAGGGTAAATCCAAACCCTAAGAGTTATTCTCAGTCAAAGCATTTAAATCTCTCACACTTCATCACTGTGCTTTGGTGGTGATATTCTGTGATTTAAGCAGTCAAGACAATCAAAACCTAGGATTCAGGGACCTTGAAAACCCTTACAGAACTGAATGAGTCAAATTACAAAATTTACTCCACCAATGCTATATGAATCACAGGCCTACTCCATACAATCTAAATTTATATACATCCTCATAGCATAGCTCCCAGCCATCTATTAAGGATCTCTGGCCAAGTCCTATCCTTGGTATAAAAATATTTCGACGGCCAGGCACAGTAGGCGTGAGCCACCTGTAATCCTAGCACTCTGGGAGGCTGAGGTGGGAAGATTGCTTGAGCTCAGGAGTTCAAGACCAGCCTGAGCCAAGAGCAAAACCCCCGTCTCTACTAAAAATAGAAAAAATTAGCCGGGTATGGTGGTGCACACCTGTAGTCCCAGCTACCTAGGAGGCTGAGGCAGGAGGATTGTTTGAGCCCAGGAGTATGAGGTTGCTGTGTGAACTGGGCTGACACCATGGCACTCTAGCCCTGACAACAGAGTAAGACTCTGCCTCAAAAACAAACAAACCAAAAAAATCAAGGTAAAGGAGTTTCAGCCTCAGAAACTGGCTGGCAAAAAACTAGCAATTAGCTAACTATCAGTATAGTTAACATAATGGTTGTTCGTGGTATCTCACGACATTTATTCCTTCCCTCCTCCATTGTGTAGCAGCCAGGAAATTTGGGTGAAATAATTCCCACTTCCAAGGAAGAAGATGAAAGGTATGTGCCTGATTGGTACATTAAGTATTCTCAGAAACCAGTAAGGATTCCTCTTCACAGTGGTAAACTAACTCTGAGGTTAGGAAACTCCCTGGTCACAGGAAAATGGCCCAGTAATGGTACAAGGTTAAAAATCTTATTTAGTGATTCTGAGTAAGAACCATCTGCCTGTCGTCAAATACATGAGAAAAAGAAAATATGTGGCCCCAATGGTAGCTGGGATCTATCATTTAACATGAGGAAAGCCAGTGTAAGAATGAAGCCAATACTGTATATGACAGATGGGAAACACAGAAAGAAACTGGGCTCATGATGACATCCTTTAAACTGCTAAACCAGTCAACCTTGAAGCCTGGAATTTCCAGTTACACATGCCAATAAAAACCTTCAATTATATATGCCAGTATTTTTGCTAAGACTTGAACCAAAAGCATATTAACAGATAATGCCATTAGTATTTCAATTATTTTACACTGGCCCTCCAAAAAGCATAAAGCAGATTTCTAGATAAAAGCACTGCCTAAAGACACATATTCCCATTTTTATCCAATCCAGGTTAAGTGAGGAAGTCTTACACTAAATTACATGCTAGGGAATGAAAAAAATTTTCCAAAAGACAGCATAAGGAATACATCTCACAAAGTTTATACAGCAGTAGTTTTTAGCCTTGGTGAGGAAGGACGGCAAATGTTACAGGACTATTTGAGAAAACTCAGTAAAGCTATGGCCCCTCTCCTTAGAAAAATGCATGTATTTGTGTGCCCCTCTGTTTTAATTGCCTCCCATTTATTCAATTGGTGAGGAAGGTATTCCTATTCTAGGGTTATGTGAATGGCCAAACACATGATAGCTGACACTAAACAGGTGAGCTTGACAGCAGTTTATTAGTCACAACTACTCACAACCTGGGGGAGGAGGATACCCCACTCACAGAGAGCCACACCAGGGCTGCACCTGGAAAGAGTGAACAACCAGGAACTGTGGAAGGCAGACTTTGTATTAATAGTGTTAAGAGGGTAAGGCGCCTTCTGACCCTACAGGAGAATGTGATTGTCTTAGGGGAGGAAATGGGGAGATTTGGGTCAATGGATACAAAGTAACAGATATGTAGGACTAACAAGTCTAAGGATCTAATGTACAATACGAAGACTATAGTTGGTAAAACTGTATCGTATTAGGGATTTTTGTTAAATAAGTGTATTTTAGCTGCTCTTGTCACACACAAAAAAGTATATGAGATGAATATGTTAATTTGCTTCACTATAGTAACCATTTTACTATGTATATAAATATCCCATATCATGTTCTAAAACTCAAATATACACAATAAAATTTATTAAAATATATTTTTTCAAAAATTGAGCCTTAATTTCAGGTCTTACACCAAATAGTTCCCCGCACACACACACAATCCTCTAGAATCCATGTTAATTAAGAACTACTGTTCATATGTTTATCATCTAGTTGTTGCTTCTTCCCATGAGTGCCCCATCTTAGGGAAAAAGTAGACAATGCTCTATACTCAGGACAGAATTTGATAATCCATGCTCCTGGAAATGGCCTTGGATAATACCTAAGTACTTTCAAACATGCTTCAAGATGATTTGCAAGGATGTACATGAAAGGATCAATATTCTAATGACCAGGATCTTTTTTTTTATACTGGCCTGACTGCAGGATAAAATTGAGCAAATTTATTCACCTCCATCTGAGGCAGGATTTGAAAAGAACAGTCCCAGTACAGGTTTCTCAAAAGCCATTCTTTATCCTGAGAACTAAAGGCAAACTAGTTAGAGGAGAATTATCTTCTCTATGGTATTTTTTTAAAGGGGGAAGGGATATACCTACGATGTCTCCCCTCTAGCAGAATGGAGTACTGACAACTGTTCAATAATCTGGACTGGAAAACAATACTAATACCCCAATGCAAACACCCCCAAAATCATAAAACCTACTTTTTCCCCTCAACCAAATCTTCATAAAAGAGCCTTAAAGGACAAAGGATGTTCTCCTCAATTCTTAAATTTCTGTGTGGAACTTTCTATGGGGAAAAAGATACAGTTAGTAGCACTGAATATTCAATGTCTGATTCCTTACAGTTATGTCTGAAGTTGTTATATAAAGAAATAAGTCACTATTAAAAAAATTCACCAATCAACAGATCATAAATTTTAAAAAATTATTTCCCATTCATATGTTTAAGGCTTAACTATAGGCCAGGCGCGGTGGCTCACGCCTGTAATCTTGGCACTCTGGGAGGCCGAGGCAGGCAGATCGTTTGAGCTCAGAAGTTCGAAACCAGCCTGAGCAAGAGCGAGACCCCCATCTCTACTAAAAAATAGAAAGAAATTAGCTGGACAACTAAAAATATATAGAAAAAATTAGCCGGGAATGGTGGCGTATGCCTGTAGTCCCAGCTACTTGGGAGGCTGAGGCAGAAGGATTGCTTGAGCCCAGGAGTTTGAGGTTGCTGTGAGCCAGGCTGATGCCACGGCACTCTAGCCAGGGTGACAGAGCAGGACTCTGCCTCAAAAAAAAAAAAAAGGCTTAACTGTAATATCAAAGTCTTTTTGAGAACTGCATGACAATATAATCAACTGAAAGATGAAACTGCAAATCTTGCAAAAGGCTGACATGATAGGTACTTGGAAAGAGACTGATTTGAATATCAAAGGATTTTAGGCCCTTGGGAAAAGTTTAAAAACTCATAAATATTTTTTAAAAATAATCCTTTTAAGATGATACTAAAAAAATCATGTATACACAAAAAAGCTTTATCATATGATTTCTATGAGAAAAAGCATAATCTAACTTCTGTTCAAAAATCTCAATCAAACTCCTTTTTTCACATTTACTATTAAATTTGGTCCCTTTCTGATAGACTGGCTACAAAGAAATGAAATTAATACACAGGTAAATATATTTAGTATAACAGTAACTGTCAAAATCAGGATAGTTTTTCACTATCAAGGAATGCAAATATGGAAGGGGTAGAGATTAGAATGAATCCTGGGATACTGAACTGAAACTGGAGGTAGTAGTATGAAGTCACTATATAAATGTGTGTGTGTGTGTGTGTGTGTGTGTATCTCACACACATATATATCCTAGCTTTGATTGCAGGAAGGGCTAAGAGTATTTAATAATAACACCACAGTTTCAATGAATACACCTAGTGCTCAGATCTTGGTTTTTAAATACTACTCTCCACTAAAAGAAACTAGGGCCTTTGGCTAATTTCAAGAGCTGGGGCAGGGAAGATCTTATTGTGCCAGAAAACACAAAAGTGCTCAAAAATTAATGGGGATTGTCAAAAGGAAACAGGAACTCTTGTAAAGGGCCTACCATTCGCCAAAACTGAGACAATCTGAACATCACAGTAAACAATACTAACAGCTGAATAAAACAGAAATGTACGAATCCATAAAAATTAATTAACAAATAAATGGGAGAAAAGGGAAAGCTTTTCCTTGTAGCAGAATGCCAACCAATAAATATAGATGGAATTAAAAAATCAACATTTGGCAACAATCTTAGTAATACATTTCAGGCAAAAATCAATAGTTTCAAAGTAACTTCCTATAGATCCTTATTCATTACAAAGATAAAAATAATTTCATAGTGAAAACCCCTGCTGACACCAATTTATTCAAGTCATCAAACTTAGTATCAACAGTAATGGGATAAACTGACATCATGGGCCTCCTGATGATATGCTAAGAATTATTTGTGTGATATTCCTGCCAAAAATGTATAAATTGAATCTAACCATGAGTAAACAAAACAAATCCAAATTGAGGAACATTGTACAAATAATTGGCCTATACTCTTTAAGAATGTTAAAGTCACAAAACATAAGCAAAGACTAAGAAAATGTTCCAGATTGAAGGTGACTAAAAGACATGATGACTAAATGCAACACATAATCCTGGACTAGTCTGGACTAGCAGGGAAAAAAGTATATTTATTCATTTTCAAATTTATTTTTGCCATAAAAGACATTGCATTAGTCCATTCAGTCTGCTATAACAAAATACCATAAATTGGGCAGCTTATAAACCACATAAATGTATAATATTTCTCACAGTTCTGGAGGCTGGGAAGTCCAAGATTAAGGTGTTAGCAGATCTGGGGTCTGGTGAGGGTCCCCTTTCTGGTTTATAGATGGCACCATCTCCTATATCCTAACATGGTAGAAAAGAGGCAAGGCAGCTGTCTGGGGCCTATTTTTATAAGGGAACCAATCTCATTCATCAGGGCTTCAGCCTCATGACCTAATCACTTCCCAAAAGCCACACCTCCTAATAGTAATACCATCACATTGGTGATTAGGTTTAAACATAGGAATTTGGGGGAGACAAACTTTCAGACCACAGCAGACAATATTAGGAAAGTGGAGAAATTTGAGTTGGAGCTGTGGATCTGATAGATAGTAGTATTATATCAATGTTAATTTCCCAATTTTAACCATTGTAATTTTAAACGTCATTACATAGAAGCCTGCCCTTGTTTAGGGAATACATACTGAAGAATTTAGGGTGATGGGGCATCATGTCAGCAATTTATTCTCAATTGGTTCAGAAAAATTACAGACACACAACACACACAAAAATCCTAAATTTGTAGAAGCTTTTTATACCATTCTCAAATTTTTCTGTAAGTTTGAAATCTTAAAATATAAGATTAAAAAGTTTAAATTAAAAAGCATAACAAAATAACTATTAGACTATCAAACAGCAAAAATATGAGCATATGTTTAAATACAGATTGAACATCACAGTAAATGATACATGGCATTGCTCATGCATTGCTAGTGGGAGTATAAACCTGTACTAACCTCTGAAGAGGGCATCAAAATGACAAATGCACATACCTTGCAATGAACACCCTATTCCAAGGTATTTATCCTATGGATATAGTCTCACATATGTATTTAATATATATTCATTGTAGGTTTGTTATAACAAAAGATCCCAAACAACCTAAATATCCATTAATAAGACATTAGTTAAATACATGTGGCATATCCATACAATGAAATGAGCTTTAAAAAAAAAATAAGCTAAGTTCCAAATGTACTGACAAAAAAAGATTTCAATGATATGCTGTTGTGATATACAGTAAAAATGCAATGTAAAATAAATAAATGGGATTTAAAAAGCTTCTGCACGACAAAGGAAATAATCAACAGAGTGAATAGACAACCTACAGAATGGTAGAAAATATTCACAAACTATACATCCAACAAAGTTCTAATATCCAAAATCTACAAAGAACACAAACAAATCAGCATAAAAAAAAATCAGAAAGTGGGCAAGAGACATGAACAGAAGTTTTTCAAAAGAAGATAGACAAATGGCCAAAAAACATATTAAAAAAATGCTCAACATCAGGGAAATCGAGTTATAACTGCAATGAGATACCACCTTACCCCCTATCAGAATGGCCATTATTAAAATGACAAAAAAATAAAAGATGCTGGCATGGATGCAGAGAGAATGAAATGCTCATAACTGTTAGTGAGACTGCATAGTAGTATGACCTCTATGGAAAACAGTATGGAGATTCCTCAAAGAAATAAATGTAGACCTACCATTTAATTCAGCAATCCCATTGCTAGGTATGTACCCAAAGGAAGTGAAGTTATTTTTTCAAAAAGACACCTACACTCAAATGTTTATCACAGCACAATTCACAACTGAAAAGATGTGGAATCAACCTAAGTGCCCATCAATTCATGAGTGTATAAAGAAAATGTGGTATGTACTGGAGGGCTGTCCAGAAAGGATCCAGCCATGTAATATGAAATATAGAGATATTTATTGAAACAGATACAACAAACATTGTACACAGGACAATGATGCCTCATTCCCCTTCAAAGTAGGCACCTTGGGACCTCACACTGTTCTCCCAGTGTCCCTTAACCTAACTTGTACACGTTCAACATTCTTGGATGTTCTGCTTGTTGCAGGCCTTCCAGAACATGGATCACTTTCAGCGGATTCTCAACCATCTTTGAAGCATCCGTGCCACACTTTTATTTGCACTGCCCTCATTGCATCATCCCTGAAAGACCTTCTGAATCATCTGAATAGTTTCCACGGAGGAATGTTCAAACTTAACGCAAAATTTGATGCAGATTCATTGCTGTACACGCTCAGTCATTTTGAATGCCACAACCACACAGTACACACGCTCACTCAACGGCATCTAGTGCCTCACTGACTAGTTCAGTGAAGTCGTCATTGTTCACACATGCACATTACCGTCCACTTTCCTTGGCTGCCAGGTTACACGGATGTCATGCAAACCGTTCTTGTTATATTAACAATGGCTGGATACTTTCTGGACAGCCCTCATACACCATGGAGTACTACTCAGCCATAAAAAGGAATTAAATAATGTCATTTGTAGCTACTTGGATGCAACTGGAAACCATTATCCTAAGTGAAGTATCTCAGGAATGGAAAACCAAACACCATATGTTCTCACTAATAAGTGGTAGCTAAACAATGGATACACATGGGCACAAAGTAATATAAAGGACATGAAAAATCAAGAAATCAAGAAAGAGGGAGGGGGATACCAGATAAAAACCTACCTATTGGTTGCAATGAACACTATTGAATGAGTATACCCAAAGCTCTGACTTAAGCATTATTCAAGGTATCCATGTAACAAAAACACTTGTACCCCCTTAATATTTGAAATAAAATTTTGTTTTAAAATGCAATGTGTAGAACAATGCAGCTAATGAACAATTATCTATACAGAGAAAATATATGTATACAAATATGTTTCCAAATATGTAGAATACTTCAAAGAAGATACACAAAAAACTGGTAACTGGCTTACTCTGGGGAAAAGAACTAGATGGCTAGGGATCAGAAGAGGGAGACTTTTTACTATATTCTTCATGCCTTCTGAATTTTTTACCATGCACATGCATTACTTATTTTTTTTTTAAAGTCAAAAGGAACTACATATAGTATGATTTGCTTTATATGGCATATGCAGAATAGGTAAATCCATAGAGACAGAAAGTAGATTAGGGATGCCAAGGGCTAGAAAGAGAGAAGAGAAAGGAGAGTGACTGCTTAATTGGTCTGAGGTTTCTTTTTAGGGAGATAAGAATGTTCTGGAACTAGATAGAAGTAATTGTTGTACAACACTGCAAATGTGCTAAATGCCACTAAATTATACACTTTAAAATGGTGAATTTTTGTATTACATATATTTTATCACAACAAAAACAAACATTTATGAATTAAATATAAATAAAACCAATAAAATGCAAAAATCATATTTTCTGATAGCAATCATTTACTGAAATTAAAATACTAATTATAATATAAATATGATACTAACAGATTCAACAGAAGTCTTTTGTATTCAACAAACCTTTTCTCCAATAGAGAATACTATAGCTCAATTCTTTCAACATCCTTATTGAATATGGAAAACCTTCATTTGGTAAGAGTATACCACTTACACGGTCTATCTACCTATTTTCGTTCGCAGGCATGAAATCTTATAATAGTACTAAATTATAAGGTGGTCATTCAAAAGATCATGTATATATACTTTTATTTATACTATTATTCATATAATTTAAAAGAAAATACAAAATTCTAATTTCTCTGAGAACTTATAAACTCCTGAGAATATGTCCAACCATCTCCAAGGACCTATGAATCACTTGAAAAACATTTACCTAATCTCTACACCAGAGAAAGATTTTATCGCTTCCTTGTTGTATCTTTAATCCTCTATTCTTCATTGACTTTTTCCTCTCAGCCCTTAGCCTACAACACACTACCTTAAAAAAAAAAAAAAAAAAAACCTCTCTAGTCTGCTGCTATCCCCCAAGATACTATTCCTTCCCTTCACAACCAAATTTATTTATTTAATTATATACTTTATTTACATACTTTACTTGCATTCACTTCCTCCATTTGCTTATTTCTACTCATCACATATCCATTACTACATGACTTTTGTTCCAAACACTTTTGAAATTATTCTGTCAAATATTACCAAAACCTGCAAACTATAATGTTCCAGCAGCCTCTTCTTGACTACTTGACTTCTCTGAAGCACTTTGAGGCCAAAGACTTAGCCAAGGGACTCAACTACAGAAAACTACAAGTTTCTCAAGATTCCTTAATTCAGTCATAAAATATTTTTGAATCCACACTATTTGATTTAAAACCTCAACAAAAGAAAATTTCCTGCCTTTGTGCCTCACAGTTTACTGACTGAGAGTCAGGCAAATAGACAAAACATAACAGAAGATAGTGCAGTCTCACTTTATAGTTCATCAGAATGAGAAGAAAAAAGAAAGAATGAAAGAATTTCTCTTTTTCTAAAGAAAGTATAGCTCTGTATATCCAAGAGGTTTAGGGCTTACTGTATTAACTTCCGAGACTGATGTAACAAAGTACCACAAACTGGGTGGCTTTAAAAACAACAGAATTTATTATCTCATGGTCTGGAGACCAGAAGTGTGAAATCAAGGTGTCAGCAGGGCTATGCTCTCTCTCAAAGCTCTAGGGGAGAATCCTTCCTTGCTTCTTTCTAGCTTCTGGTGGTTGCCAGGAAGTCCTTGGTGTTCCTTGGCTTGCAGCTGTAGTACCCCAATCTCTGTCTCCACCATCACAAGGCCTTTTTTCCTCTGTGTTTCTGTATTTCCCTCTCTTCATAAGGGCACCAATCATTGGATTTAGGGTCCACCATAATCCAGTATGACCTGATCTTAACTTGATTACACCTACAAAGACCCTATTTCCAATTAAGGTCTCATTCACAGGTACTGGGGCTTAGGACATCAACATATCGTTTTAAAGGACACAATTCAAGGTACTATATCTCCCCTCTCCCAGGATTTGGTTTTAGACAGCAAGGTAACTCAAAAGTACTGAGCTATATTGTTCATGAATAGAAGCAGTTGTGGATCCTGGACAAAGACAAGACAGAAGTGGGTCCTTCTACCACAACCTCAAAAAAAGTCACATTCCCTGAGCTTTGGGGGACGTCATTAGTGGTAGACCTATACCTTCAATCTCAACAAGCAATACTGTCTACAAACATGTGTTATGAAGAGACCTGGTGAAGTTCAAGAGAGAGAAAATGTACTTATCAGGGCTTTTTCAGTTGAAAAAGAAACCAAAGCAAAAATGGTATTATTAATGAACTGACTATTAAATATTACAAATTACTATCATGTTTGGTATAATAATGATGTGTGGTCATGTAAGAGAAGACATTTATTATAAGAACTACATGCTGAAGTAGTTAGAGGTGATGTGGCATGATATACGCAACTTATTTTCAAAACATGGGGGGAGGGAGTGCACATATACAAAGAGAAAGAATACATAAATGAGGCAAAATGTTAGTAACTGTTGAATTTAGGATGTTAACTGGACTATTCTTTCAACTTCCCCACATGGAGGAATTTTTCAAAATCAAAAGGTGATGGGAGAAATGGGGATATATTAATATTTAAACCGCACATACAAGTCTGCACCTCATTTCAGGGTGGATTTCAGATCTAGAATTAAAAGGATGTCAAAAGCTGAGTGTATACTATACAGGTCTCTCATCTCTGCGCTTTTCTATGTACCACATCCCTCTCTGGCAATCCACCATAGAGAACAAAACATTTCTCACAAAGCTCTTTTCCCCAATTTAACCTCTCTCTGAAGGAGAGGCAGGAGGGTATCAGGAGGTTGGCACAGATTCCACAGTCCAGTGAATGTACTAAATCAGAGAAAGGATTAAGGGATTAGGGGTTGAGTAAATCAACTCTCTCTTCTATTTATCTTAACTCTTAACTTCCTTCTCATATTTAGCAGGGAAGAGAATGAGAAACTATTGTAAAACATAAAGCCCAAAATCATTAACACAGAATGTATTATATTCCAGAGTCTAAATATCATTTTCCAGTGAGTAGATTAGAAAAGAAATGAGCATACATGGATCATTATCTGCCTCAGGCTTAAAAGTAGAGAAGAAAGCCTGGGAAAACAGGATATTCACCTAACAAAGACGGAAAGAAGAAAAGAGGAAAGGAGGAAAGCAAGGAGGAAAAAAAGGAGACCAAGTCAGTGAGAAAGGGCAACAGCTAAACCGCCATGCCCACAGCTATCTCTAGGAATCTCCCTAAATTGACACTGGCTCCAAAAGTCTCTCTCAACCCCATCCCCACACTAGTTACAGCTTTTGAAAAGTTATGAGGAGCATATAAATAACACTAGGATAATGGCCAGTTAGGAAAATTCGAATTCCTTTCTGCCCCAACAAGATATAAATGCATTCATAGATAAAATTCATTAATTATCACAAAGCCTAAGAACTTCCATCAAAGGGTTAAGTGCTTAAGGCACTTTGTTGATTTACACTGGTATCACAAGGATGGCAGTTATTATCCTGTAGTCCAACAGATGGGGCTGGCTCCCTGAATCTGTTCATTCAACCAAAAAATGAATAAAATGTAATTTGGAAAAACATAGTCTTAATGATGCCTTTCACAAGGCCAAATAAACATCTGCGAACCATCTTAATTGTTTTTTTTTTTTTTTTAGTTACCTGAAAAATAATGCTCCCTTACAGATACAAAAAGAACCATAATCATTATTTTAACTCAATTCAACAATGGAGAGATGTGCTTGGTTTTCCTGCAAGTACATACCTTGATAATTTGAATCTAATTGATTTTAAGTTACTCCAGACTATAATGAATTAAGAATTCACTCATTTCAAGTTCAACTCTCCAACTTTAGTGCTATTGACACGTTGTATAGAAAATTTTTTTTTTTTTTTTTTTTTGAGACAGAGTCTCGCTTTGTTGCCCGGGCCAGAGTGAGTGCCGTGGCGTCAGTCTAGCTCACAGCAACCTCAAACTCCTGGGCTTAAGCGATCCTACTGCCTCAGCCTCCCGAGTAGCTGGGACTACAGGCATGCGCCACCATGCCCGGCTAATTTTTTGTATATATATATTTTAGTTGTCCATATAATTTCTTTCTATTTTTAGTAGAGACGGGGTCTCGCTCTTGCTCAGGCTGGTCTCGAACTCCTGACCTCGAGCGATCCACCCGCCTCGGCCTCCCAGAGTGCTAGGATTACAGGCGGGAGCCACCGCGCCTGGCCAGAAAAATTTTTAAAAATCAAATCCTAAAACACAATCTTGGTACTTAAAGAAGAGATCATATTCGACCAACAGATTTACACTTAACAGTCTTAAATACACACCTATTATAAAGTACAATATTTTAATTACATGGTTATCAATCCAAGTACTAAAGATAAATTATGACAAAAAATCTGAATTGCCAACAATCTAATGGTATTATACAAAAACTTTTCAAATATATTCATTCTTGAATAATCACTTAAAGAATACCGTAATATGATTGGCCAAGTATAAACCTAGTCAATAAAAAGCTCAGTCTTACCTGTATGAGGTGGATCTAACGTTGCCAAAGCAGACGCTTCAAAACTGTATTTTCCAGTGTAGTTATCCCTGTGATTAATTTCTCTAGTACTTTCTTCAGTAGGCAGAAGATTTAAACTGCATATTCTTGGATCATTTTGTGACTCAAGAAAGGTGTTTTTATTTTCAGCACCCTAAAAGAACCAAATACACATTTTAAGCAAAAATTAAATCTAATTCCCCATATTTTTATATAATAGAGTCCAAACTAAAATATGAGCTACCAATTTCTATATATCTAAATCAACTAGATATTTAAAAATAAGGCCGGCTCGGTGGCTCATGCCTGTAATCCTAGCACTCTGGGAGGCCGAGGTGGGCGGATCGTTTGAGCTCAGGAGTTCGAGACCAGCCTGAGCAAGAGTGAGACCCCATCTCTACTAAAAATAGAAAGAAATTATATGGACAGCTAAAAATATATATAGAAAAAATTAGCCGGGCATGGTGGTGCATGCCTGTAGTCCCAGCTACTCAGGAGGCTGAGACAGGAGGATCCCTTGAGCTCAGGAGTTTGAAGTTGCTGTGAGCTAGACTGACGCCATGGCACTCACTCTAGCCTGGGCAACAGAGTGAGACTCTGTCTCAAAAAAAAATAAAATAAAATAAAATAAATTAAAATCTAATTTTTATTGTTTGATTTTTAGAACTATTTGAAATTGTTATCAAAGCTGAAAAACATGACAGAATGAAAATTATGCTTATAATTACAGTGTATTTTAAACATTTCAGAAGAGTTTTTAAACAAATCATAACATGCCATTCTCACAGCCAAATATTTTTTTTCTTGCTAAATATCTCAGTACTAAAAGCAACACTTAAAAACTGTTCATTTTTTACAGGTGATAATGGTATTATCACTAAGTTGGATTTTTTAAAAAGAGCCCTTATATTTTAAAAATTTACAAATGAAGATATTCCTAGAATTTGCATCAAAATAAGTGAGGAGGGACTGGGGAAGAGGTTGGAGAGGTAAGATGAAACAAGATCCCTGAAGTCAAGTAATACAGACAAGGGAGTTTGTTATGTGCTATTTTCACTAATTCTGAGTTTGCGTATGAGTTTTCTGTTGCTGCTATATCAAATTAACACAAACTTAGTGGCATAAAACAATGCATATTTATCATTTTATAGTTCTGTAAGTTAGACCTCTCACTTGGGTCTTTCTGGGCTAAAATCAAGGTTATCAACATGGCTGCATTCCTTTCTGGACACTGTAGAGGAGAATACATTTCCTTATCTTTTCAAACTTCTTGAAGCCATTCCTTTGACTTTTAGCCCTCTTCCTTGTTTTCAAAGCCAGCTATGTTGCATCATATCTCTTTCTCTGACCCTCTTCTGTTTCTCTCTTCCACTTCTAAGGACCCTTGTGATAATGTTGGACCTACCCAGATAACTATGATAACCTCCCCATCTCAAGGTCCTTAACATTAATCACTTCAGCAAAGTCCCTTCTGCCACATAAGGTAACTTACTAACAGATTCCAAGGATTAGGATAGGAACATTTTGGGAGGGCTAGTTTCTGCCTACCAGAATATATGTTGGAAATTTTTTAAAATAAGAACTCACAATAACAAAGTTGTCATATTACCATAAGTATTTATCATAATAAATTTTATGGTTAGTAATCAGACAAAAAAAGAACCTGATTAAGATTTTATAGTAAGTCAACTTATGAAGGTCACAAATTTCATTATGCAACATTTTGATATAATTTCAAATTCATAAACATTACAAAAATAGTACTCCTGCATCCCTTTACCCAGATTAACCTGCAGATACTAAACTCCTTTGCCTCTAAATACTTCAAAGCGTGACTCCAAAAACTGGTTTCCATAATCACAGTAAAATTATCAAACCAAGAATTTAACATTGGTATAATACTATTATCTAATCCATAGTCCATATTCAAATTTGATCACTTATCCCAATAATGTTTTTTGTAGTTTTTTCTCCAAGCCAGGATCCAATCTCAGATCACACATTACATTTATCAGCATATTCCTTTAGTCTTCTTTATTCTCCACCTTCATTCATCTTTTGTGGCTTTGAAATTTCAAGAGTACAGACCAGTTATTTTGTAGAATGTCTCTCAATTTGGATTTGTCTAATATTTCCTTATGATTAGTTTCAGATTGTGCATTTTGGGTAGGAATACCACAGTTCATCATATCAGGAGACATATAATATCAGTTTGTCCCATTACTAAAGATATTAACTTTGATGACTTGACTAAGGTTGTGTCTGCCAGGTCTTCTGGCAAAGTTAGTGTTTTTCCCTTTATAATTTTTTAAAGGATGTTGTAAGGAAATACTTGAGTCTATTCAAATATCCCATTTCCTCATCAAACATTCATGCACTAGTTTGGGCATCCACTGATATTCTATAATACCATCTTTACTTCTATTTTTATGATTTGGCATTCCATTGTTAGAAAGAGCTTACTCTTCTCCCTACTTATTTATTTGTTCATTTATTTACATATATTAGTATGGATTCAGACTCCTGTATTATTCAATGGGTTATAATCCATTAGTATATTTATTTTGATGTTCAGTTTGTCCCATATTTTGTATTTATCAGACAAAATCAAGTAAAAACCACTGAAGTCACCAAAGCAAAATATTCTTACCATGGGTTAATTCAATCTAAGATAAGAAATAATTTAAGAACAAAAATTAGGAATGGAATAAAGTAAAAAGAAGGTTAAGTTGACTGCTAAGCCTAATACTTCTAGGCTTCTCAAATGTTACTTTGCTTAAAATTGCTGTATAACTTCAAAAATGCCAACTTCATTAGTTTTTGTTGTTGTTGTTGTTGTTTTTGAGACAGAGTCTCACTCTGTTGCCCGGGCTAGAGTGCCGTGGCGTCAGCCTAGCTCACAGCAACCTCAAACTCCTGGGCTCAAGCAATCCTTCTGCCTCAGCCTCCCAAGTAGCTGGGACTACAGCCATGCGCCACCATGCCTGGCTAATTTTTTCTATATATATTTTTAGCTGTCCATATAATTTCTTTCTATTTTTAGTAGAGACGGGTCTCGCTCTTGCTCAGGCTGGTCTCAAACTCCTGAGCTCAAATGATCCGCCCACCTCGGCCTCCCAGAATGCTAGGATTACAGGCGTGAGCCACCACGCCCGGCCCCAACTTGATTAATTTGAAAAAGTAAAATAACTCGTTTCTTGATACAGTTAAAAGAAAAAATAGTAAAGCAGTGTTTTAACCTGAAATTAGTCCTTAGAAACTACATCAAAAATAAACCTCAAGACAAGGGTGCCAAGACAATTCGATAAGGAAAAAATAGTCTTTTCTACAAATAATCCTGGAACAACTGAACATTCACATGCAAAATAATGAAACTGGACCAATACCTCACATTATACATAAAAATTAACTCAAAATGGATCATATACTGAAATGTAAGAAAACTACAAAACTCTTAAAAGAAAACATAGTAGTAAATATTCATGATCTTCTTATATAGGACACCAAAACCATAAGCACCACCAACAAAACAATAGGTAAACGACTTCATCAAAATGAAAAACTTTTGTACTACAAATGAGACCATCAAGGGAAGAACAACCAACAGAATGAGAAGATGCATGTAAATCACACATCTGGTAAGACATCTGTATATAGAATATATAAAAAACTCTTACAACTCAATAATAGAAAGCAAATAACTCAATTTAAAAAAGGATAAAGGGGCCAGACACCGTGGCTCATGACTATAATCCTAGCACTTTGGGAGGCCATGGTGGGAGGATCACTTGAGGTCAGGAGTTCAATACCAGCCTGAGCAAGAGCCTTGAGACTCCGTCTCTACAAAAAAATAGTAAAATCAGCCAGTAATGGTAGCAAGCGCCTCTAGTCCCAGCTACTTGGGAGGCTGAGGCAGGAAGACCGTTTGAGCCCAGGAGTTTGAGGTTGTAGTGAGCTATGATGAAACCACTGCACTCTATTCAGGGCGACAGAGTGAGACTCTGTCTCAAAAAAAAAAAAAAAAAAAAGGATAAAGGATTTAAATAAACAGTTCTGCACAGAGATACACAAATGGACAACAAAAACGTGCAAAGAGGCCGGGCGCGGTGGCTCACGCCTGTAATCCTAGCACTCTGGGAGGCCGAGGCGGGTGGATCGCTCGAGGTCAGGAGTTCAAGACCAGCCTGAGCAAGAGTGAGACCCCGTCTCTACTAAAAATAGAAAGAAATTATATGGACAACTAAAATACATATATACAAAAAATTAGCCGGGCATGGTGGCGCATGCCTGTAGTCCCAGCTACTAGGGAGGCTGAGACAGGAGGATCGCTTGAGCCCAGGAGTTTGAGGTTGCTGTGAGCTAGGCTGACGCCACGGCACTCATTCTAGCCCGGGCAACAGAGTGAGACTCTGTCTCAAAAAAAAAAAAAAAAAAAAAAAAATGTGCAAAGATGCTCACCATTAGCTATCAGGGAAATGCATATATCAAAACCACAATGAGATACTAGTTGACTCACTAGTATGGCTATAATCTAAAAGACAACAAATGTTGACAAATTTGTGGAGAAACTGAAATCTTCATAACACTGATAGTGGGAATGAAAATGGTACAGCCATCTTGAAAAGAAATCTGGCAGTTCATTAAGAGGTTAAACCAGGGGTGGGGAACCTTTTCATTCTGGAAGACCACATTAATTAGCTGTAATCAGATAAGGCTACATTCAAGAAACTTCAATTAGATATAATTAAAATTATACATTATTTTGTAAAAATCTAACTATTATGTACCTAATAATTTCCAAAAATAAAAACTGTTAATTTTAAAGTTAACTAACCCTTTAGTGACTTTATGTCTGGTTTTGGTTGGAAAGCATTTGAATATTTGGTTGTAGCAACGAGGTCCACAGTTTCAGTTGATCCTCTAGGTGGGTATCAGTCATTTGTGACCTTAAGGGCATCTTGATTTGGATTAGGTAGGAGAATGTAGATTCACAGCAATAAGTGGTTGAAAAGCAAGAAAGCATTTTTCAGGCATGTTGCCAAAGGCATGGGCATTCTACTGCATTTTTCCATATTTCAACGGATCTTTTTTATTTTTTTTTTTTTTTTTTGAGACAGAGTCTCACTCTGTTGCCCAGGCTAGAGTGAGTGCCGTGGCATCAGCCTAGCTCACAGCAACCTCAAACTCCTGAGCTCAAGGGATCCTCCTGTCTCAGCCTCCCGAGTAGCTGGGACTACAGGCATGCGCCACCATGCCCGGCTAATTTTTTCTATATATATTTTTAGCTGTCCATATAATTTCTTTCTATTTTTAGTAGAGATGGGGTCTCGCTCTTGCTCAGGCTGGTCTCGAACTCCTGAGCTCAAACGATCCGCCCACCTCGGCCTCCCAGAGTGCTAGGATTACAGGCGTGAGCCACCGCGCCCGGCCTTCAACGGATCTTTTTTAGCATCAAACAAAGACTTTAAAATGTCATCTACTGAGAGCTCAAACAATTCCATCTGTAGTTCTGTAGGTGCCTTGGTGATATCAACTCGGTGAGGCTCAAATGGTAATTTGAGTGTGAGGTCATAATTCTCAAAGTCAGTGAACCTTTTGTTGTATTCTCCAATTAATAGGTCTATAACAGCTGTGTATTCTTCAAATGATTCCCATATATCATCCTGCTTATCAATGACCTTTGCTAACTGGGGAAAATGTTCATCTGAAATTTCCTTTTGAAGAAGTGTCCTGAAAAAGGATAGCTTTTTTCAATGCTTGGATTTTTGGCCACATATAATATATAGACAGTTTTACCTTGCAAAGAAATATTCACGTTTTGATTTCACATGATATCACACAGAAATGCTGCATTCCTATAGAAATCTTCTTTTAATATTTCACACTGCTGATTCTGTTCATAAAATTTAACTATCTGTTCTCACAGAGATAAAATTTTGGCTAACACCTGTCCCTACAATAGCCAATGCTCTTTAGAACTATACAGCAAATCCACACTGAATACTTCATAGTTCAACTTTAGCATGTTATAAAACTAATGAAGCCATGTCGCATTTGCACTAATATAGTTAACAATACTTATACCTTGTTGCAAAGTGTCACTTAAAACAGTAGATTTAGCAGAGATTTTGCTGACCCAAGATAAAAGAAATGAGAGCATCAGGATTTATTAATCCTTTTTAATCTATGCAAAAAAAAACGCTTCATGTTTTCCTGTCACAGAAGGTACCTTTTGTACATACACTCACTAAATTTACCAAATTCAGCCCAATGTCACATGTATCTTGAAAGTTGTTGAAGATATCTATTCCTGGCGTTCTGTTCACAATAGTGCCAAAGCAAGGAACTCTTTGTAGCAAAGAAAATATTGTTATGACCCGAATGAAATATAAAACCTACACCGAGTCAGTAGTATCAGTTGATTCATGCAAAGCAATTGAATAATATATACTTTCTTTTTGAAGTATGCATGAATTTTCTCTGTTAAGTTGAAAGCTAATTCATGCTGTCAATCAGTTATGGTTTTTCTTGAAAGAGGCAGTTGTTTGTGCTTTGAAACGTTATCGGGGTCTACGAAGCATCCTACAACTTCAACAACGCATTCTTTCACAATTTCTACATCACTGAATGGCTTCCCTTTTTTCCCAAGTATATAAGCTACTTTATAAGTTGCTTCAGTAGAATTATTTCCAGGTCTTATTACTGCCTGAAAGAACTGTCTTTGCTTTTGCTTTTCATCTTTTAATTTCTGCAATACAACCTTTTGCACCTCTCCCTCTAATTTAAAATATTTGTGGTCCTTACAAAAGTGTTATAATTCTGATGAGCACTGAATTTCTTTAATGTTGATATTACAGTATCACAAAGCAAGCAAATCGTCTTATCTTTAGCAGAAACAAGATGATATAGCAATTTCCAATCCTCATTAAAAAATGTTTTCTTCCTTCATATATATATATAATTTACCATTTTTAAGTGTACAGATCAGTGGTAATAAATATATTTATATTTTATTCCCCTTCCACCTCTTCTCTGACCCCCAGTGTTCATTTTTATAGATAAAATTTAAATAAATGTTTGAAATAGTGATACAAATCATTATTTACATGTTTTCTCTTTAAATCATCTTATCTAAAGAAGTTTTCACTTATTTATGCAGTAACTTTAAAAAGAACACTGATTGGAATGATTTTCATAAGAATCTCCACCCCTTCTCTTAAATTTTATTTATTTATTTACTTATTTACTGTTACCAAAAGTTTATTTTATAGACCCAACTGCATGTCATTCCTTTTATTTATTTATTTTTTTTTTGAGACAGAGTCTTCGCTCTGCCCGGGCTAGAGTGCCGTGGTGTCAGCCTAGCTCACAGCAACCTCAAACTCCTGGGCTCAAGCAATCCTCCTGCCTCAGCCTCCCGAGTAGCTGGGACTACAGGCATGTGCCACCATGCCTGGCTAATTTTTTGTATATATTTTTAGTTGGCCAGCTAATTTCTTCCTATTTTTAGTAGAGACGGGGTCTCGCTCTTGCTCAGGCTGGTCTCGAACTCCTGAGCTCAAACGATCCACCCACCTCGGCCTCCCAGAGTGCTAGGATTACAGGCGTGAGCCACCACGCCTGGCCCATGTTATTCCTTTTTTAAAAAAATCATGTAATCTTTATTTCTAAGGTCTTTGGAAGACACTGTGAGATACTGAAAATTCTTGTAGGCAGTAAGTATTATTAACTCTTTAAATGGCATTTTAAAAAATATATGTTTCTCTACATTATAAGTCCTTTTTTTTTTTTTTTTTTTTTTTTTTTTTTTACCTCAAATAATTTTAGGTCCGGATTCGGTTTTATAATCTCTTCATTCAGACGTGGATTACTTCTTCCTGGTGGTATAAATTTTGGTTTCTTGAAGGAATTACCTTGCAACTGACTTGGTGCTGCAGATCGTCTCATATTCAGCAGTAGTGACCTGAAAAATACCCAGAACAGAAATCATCAATAAGTATGATTAGAATCACCCCCAAATATAAAAATAGCTCGTCACTACAACAACTACGTATTTAAAAAGATAAGAGGGGGCCAGGCGCGGTGGCTCATGCCTGTAATCCTAGCACTCTGGGAGGCTGAAGCGGGAGAATCGCTCGAGGTCAGGAGTCCGAGACCAGCCTGAGCAAGAGCGAAACCCCGTCTCCACTAAAAAATATAAAGAAATTATCTGGACAACTAAAAATATATATAGAAAAAATTAGCTGGGCATGGTGGCGCATGCCTGTAGTCTCAGCTACTCAGGAGGCTGAGGCAGAAGGATTGCTTAAGCCCAGAAGATTGAGGTTGCTGTGAGCTAGGCTGATGCCACGGCACTCTAGCCCAGGCAACAGAGTGAGACTCTGTCTCAAAAAAAAAAAAGAAAAACAGAGAAAAAAAGGAAAAAAAAGAAAAATTATAGTATGTACACCTTAAGAGACTGGAAAGCAAAGGGCATGAAGGAATTTTTCTGAGTTGATAGAAATAAACTACATTAGACTGTAATGTGGTTACAGGAGTGTATCTACATCTGCACATCAAAACTCATCAAAATGTACATACCTAACTGTACACTGAAAATTATACCATTACAAAGTAGATATATATTATACATTACTAACATACAATCTTTTAAAAAGACTGGAAAAACACATGCCACATTAATTATTTCTAGGTGTTAGAATAACTGGTAATTTTTATTTTCTTCTGAGCTTTCTATATATTTCAAATTTTCTACAATTAAAATGTTACTTTTATAATGGGGAAAGTGTCAGCCGGGAGCAGTGGCTCACGCCTGTAATCCTAGCACTCTGGGAGGCCAAGGCGGGTGGATCATTTGAGATCAGGAGTTCGAGACCAGCCTGAGCAAGAGTGAGACCCCGTCTTTACTAAAAATAGAAAGAAATTAGCTGGACAACTAAAAATATATAGAAAAAATTAGCCGGGCATGGTGGCGCATGCCTGTAGTCCCAGCTACTTGGGAGGCTAAGGCAGAAGGATTGCTTGAGCTCAGGAGTTTAAGGTTGCTGTGATCGAGGCTGATAGCACAGCACTCTAGCTCAGGCAACTGAGCAAGACTCTGTCTCAAAAAAAAATAATAATAATAATAGGGAAAGTGTCATCAATTAGATTTTTTTAATCATCATCTTTCATAAAATCTAAAATGCCATCAATTATAAAATGTACCATTATTTTATGTATCCAAGAAAAAAAGTACAGCCAATTAAGCCATGATATTGATGGTTAGACATTTCCCAATATCAGCAATCTTAAACTTGTGAAATACATAAATAACAAGCCCTTACATAAGTTGAAGGATTAGTAGAAGTCACCCGGTTTCTTATTCAAGGACAAAATAGATCTCTATTAGGATTATCTTTAACCTCAGAGCAAACTATGAAACAGATGGTTTGTGACCACTTTAGAAACAGTATTGACCAATACCAGAAATCAATACATATTCTGTCCCAACAAGTCATGCCAAACAGCTTCATTAAACTCATTTCCTTTTATAATGGGTAAGCAGAATATTACATGTCACTAAATATGTAATTGACACAAGTTTGGTTCTTTTTGTTTTGTTTTTGAGACAGAGTCTTGCTCTGTTGCCTGAGCTACAGTGCCATGGTATCAGCCTAGCTCACAGCAACCTCAAACTCCTAGGCTCAAGCGATCCTCCTGCCTCAGCCTCCCAAGCAGCTGGGACTACAGGAGTGCACCACCACACCCAGCTAATTTTTTCTATTTTCAGTTGCCTAGCTAATTTCTTTCTATTTTTTAGTAGAGACGGAGTCTTGCTCTTGCTGAGGCTGGTCTCGAACTCCTGACCTCAAGCAATCCTCCAATCTCAGCCTCCCAGAGTGCTGGAATTACAGGCGTGAGCCACCACGCCTGGCCACAAGTTTGAAGTTGACACAAATTAACTAAAACAAGATAAGGTGAATGTTAGACCCTGCATTTAGATTCAGTTTCTTAATGGTCAAATGAAATAGAACAACGGGAAGTTCAGATCAAAAAAGTAAGGCTTTTTTAGGCTGGGCTGTGGCTCATGCCTGTAATCCCAGCACTTTGAGAGCTCCATCCAGGTGGAAAGATCACTTGAAGCCAGGAGTTCAAGATCAGCCTGAGCAACATACCAAGACCCCATCTCTACAAAAAATATGAAACTTATTTAACCTGTAGTCCCAGCTACTGAGAAGGCTGAGGCAGGAGGATCACTTGAGCCCAAAAGTTTGAGGTTGCAGCAAGCTATGACACCTCTGCACTCCAGCCTGGGTAACACAGCAAGACCCTGCCTCAAAAAAAAACAGAAAACTTAAGGCTTTTAGTTGACTATTGCTCAATTAAAATAAGATAATGATGAGCCTTCTTAAACTAATAAATTCAAATAGCATTAATAAAAATGTCTATATCACAAAATGTAATAGGTTCTTTTCTCTACATTAGCCAGACTCCCCTGTAAAGCTGTGAAAATTCTGACATCTTTTTAAGAGAACACTAGAAAAATACAGTAGCTAGAAATACCAACAGTAGAAACAAAGGAAACCAGAGTACAGTTCCAATTCTGCTACTTAAGGGATGATTAACTTTGGGCAAACTATTTAAACTCTGTGGACACCAATTTCCTCATCTGTAAAATAAAGAATAGACTAGATGTTAAAATTTCTTTCAACACTAAATTTTACGAATCACCACCCCAAACCCTAAAATCATTTAATACATGATTTCTAAGTTTTTGACCCTATTTATTTTGCAAACTAATTTTTAAAAAAGTGAATTTGAGGGGCCGGGCACTGTGGCTCACGCCTGTAATCCTGGCATTCTGGGAGGATGAGGCGGGCAAATTGTTTGAGCTCAGGAGTTCGAGACCAGCCTGAGCAAGAGCAAGACCCCGTCTCTACTAAAAATAGAAAGAAATTATATGGACAGCTAAAAAAATAGAGAGAGAGAAAAATTAGCCGGGCATGGTGGCGCATGCCTGTAGTCCCAGCTACTCGGGAGACTGAAGCAGAAGGATTGCTTGAGCCCAGGAGTTTGAGGTTGCTGTAAGCTAGGGTGATGCCACAGCACTTTAGCTTGGGCAACAGAGCAAGACTCTGTCTCAAAATAAATAAATAAATAAATAATAAAAATAAATAAAAAAGTGAATTTGAGAACTCACTGTGAAGCGGCACAGAGCAGTAGTTAAGAAAACAAGACTCCAAAGCCAGCCAGCCTGCCTTGGCTAGAATTCTAACTCTGGTATTACATATGTCCTTGGGCATCCATCAAGCCACCTAATTTATTGACTCATTTCAAAGTATACAGCAGAAATCAGTACATTTCCCCCTAAATACCTCAGCACCCTCACTGATTTTTTTTTTTTTTTTTTTTTTTTGTTGAGACAGCGTCTCACTTTGTTGCCAAGGCTAGAGTGAGTGCCGTGGCGTCAGCTTAGCTCACAGCAACCTCAGACTCCTCGGCTTAAGCGATCCTACTGCCTCAGCCTCCCGAGTAGCTGGGACTACAGGCATGCGCCACTATGCCCGGCTAATTTTTTCTATATAGATTTTTAGTTGTCCATATAATGTCTTTCTATTTTTAGTAGAGACGGGGTCTCGCTCAGGCTGGTCTCGAACTCCTGACCTTGAGCAATCCACCCGCCTCGGCCTCCCAGAGTGCTAGGATTACAGGCGTGAGCCACCGCGCCCGGCCCTGATTTTTAAATTAGTGCTGTTTGGGCCCTTTTCCCAGGCTCTAGGAATAAAGCCTTTTGACAGCTGTGCTGTGATGCTACAACTTCCATGATGGGTATATAACACCTATCTGCTTCAGTCCTAAGTAAAATGGCCAGACCAGGCTGACAACTGCAACACATCAGATAGCCTGAAGACTTGGCAATACAGCATAGTAATTAAAAACACAGCTTTGAAGGCAAATGCCTAATATAAATTTACACTAACACTTCCCAGCAAGGGATCTTGCACAAAGAGTTTACTTAATCTCTGTGTCTCAGTTTCCTCATCTATAAAAGGGGAGGGGGGAGCGGTACCATAATCATACTTACAAGACTATTGGGAGGATTAAGGGAAATACTTAAAGCACTTAGAACAAAGCTAGACAAGGAGCATTCAATGTTATCTATAATGTTACTATTCTATAATTATTATTATTGATTCGGTGTTTAATGTATAAGGTCCCATGAGAGTAAAGATGATAAAAGGCCCTGTGAGGGCGATAGAGAAGGATATAGTTCAACCCACACAATCATAAACAGAATCTATGGGTTGGCTGGGCTTTGTGCAACCATCAAACCTCTAGGATGCCACAATCTAAACAAAACTCTACTAAGAAAGAACCCCCTGCTGTTTCTGCTTTTCGACTTCTAACTACATTAGGTAGTAATTACTTCACTTCATGCCTTTAGTTGCTCCTTTGATTTTGTGACCCCAAAACACAGATAGTCCCTGACTTAAGATGTCTTGACGTACCATTTTTCGACTTAACCATGGTACAGAAGAAAGCCATACGCATTCAGTAGAAACTGTACTTCAAGTACCCACACAGCCATTCTTTTTCACTTTCACTACAGTACTCAATAAATTACAGGAGATGTTCAACGCTTTATTATAAAATAGGCTTTGTTTAATGATTTTGCCCAACTGTGGGCTAATGTTAGTGTTCTGAGCACGTTTAAGGTAGGCTAAACTAAGCCATGATGTTAGATAGGTTAGGTGTTTTAAATGTATTTTGACAAGATATTTTCAACTTAGGACGGGTTGACGGGGAAGTAACCTCCCTCATAAATCAAGGAGCACCTGTACCAGCCTAGAAAATCTTCCATAAGTAATTAATTAAAAGGTTAATGGGGGGAAACCACTGACCAGAGAAGCGGTAAAAGTCCCTATAGGAGCCCCTAGTTCTTTCGCACTGACACCCTCCAATGGCGCTAGCAAAGCCTTCACCTCCTGGCCTAGGGGGAAGTAGTTTCACAGTGCAGGAAAGGGAAAGAAACCCAAACGCCAAGGAGCCTGCACGCACCGATCACAAAACGGGCGCTCAGGCACCACTACCCGGAGCCGCCTCTCGGGGGCCTCCCCACGCAAACACACACCCCACCACCCACACCGCCCGCCTTCTGCTCCAGGCCACCCCGTGGCCAGCAGCAGGGAGTCCCTCGCGCTTCATAGCTCCAGCCCCGCAGGCAGCCGTGGTCGCTCCTACCGCCTTCCTTCCCTCCTCCCTCGGAGGCCTGTTCCGGCACCCACTCCCCGCTCTGACCCGCACGAGCCTACAAGCTGTCCTCCCGAGCGTTCCGCTCCGTGGACACACTGGCGAAAATCTGACAGAAACCGCTGGCCCAGACAAGAACCGTGAGTAGACAGACCTCCCTTCACCGCCGCAAAAGCTCAAGGCTCCCGCCTCCGCGCAGCCAATCGCGGGCGTTCACGCCGCGCGTGCGCATTACCTCCCCGCTGCGGTGCCTAGCTCAGCCCGACTCTGATTGGACGACCTTACAGCATCATTGCGCATGTGCTTTTGCGTTTCCCTGGAGAGGCTTCCAAGTTTAGTTCCGGTTTACGGCTAAATTGGGGAAAGTAGTTTTTGTGAGGAATGCTGTTGCGCCTCTATGATTCCAGCTCCTGGGTGGCTGAGGCGGGAGGGGATCACTTGTGCCTAGGAGTTCGAGACCCGCTTGGCAACATAACGAGACCCTGTCTCAAAAAAAATAATAATTTTTTTTGAGACGGAGTCTCGCTCTGTCACCTGGGCTAGAGAGCCGTGGCGTCAACCTAGGTCACAGCAACCTCAAACTCCTGGGCCCAAGCGATCCTCCTGCCTCAGCCTCCCGAGTAGCTAGGATTACAGGTGCACGCCACCACGCCCGGCTAATTTTTCTATTTTTGGTAGAGACGGCGGCGGTCTGGGGCTTGTTGAGGCTGGTCTCGAACTCCTGACCTCAAGCAATCCTCCCGCCTCGGCCTTCCAGACATGAGCCACCGCGCCCGGCCAAAAAAATTTTTTTAACTAATTTGCTGCCTACAGTCAGACTCAGACACTGATGTAAATGCTGAGGCTACAGACCTCACCATTTACGTGGACAAGTAATACACAAGTTATGACTCGGCGTGAGCAAATAATAAAAATACATGCATTGTAGAGGTGCATGTTGTTCTGATACTCATTCTTTCAAAAATCATTGATTTAGTGTTGCCTGCGACATATTTTCCAAACCCTGTGTTAGATTCTGGGAAGATAAAAATAAATGAGTGACTACTGGACTCTCAAAAAGGGGGAGACTCCTCTGGAATTGGAAAAGCATTAAAGGATTTTAAGCAGGGACGTGACATTATTCAATGGGTATTTACTGACCACCTTCCAAGTGCTAGGCCATGACACAGTCTGCTGGCCCTGAGAAATGTTAAATTAGAAAGGAAAGTCTGGGCCAGGCGCGGTGGCTCACGCCTGTAATCCTAGCACTCTGGGAGGCCGAGGCGGGTGGATCGCTCGAGGTCAGGAGTTCGAGACCAGCCTGAGCAAGAGTGAGACCCCCGTCTCTACTAAAAATAGAAAGAAACTATATGGACAACTAAAATATATATATACAAAAAATTAGCTGGGCATGGTGGCGCATGCCTGTAGTCCCAGCTACTCGGGAGGCTGAGGCAGTAGGATCGCTTGAGCCCAGGAGTTTGAGGTTGCTGTGAGCTAGACTGACGCCACAGCACTCACTCTAGCCCCGGCAACAGACTGAGACTCTGTCTCAAAAAAAAAAAAAAAAAAGAAAGAAAGGAAAGTCTGAAAAGGAACGTTCAAAGGTTGTTCATTGAGTTTTACACAACAGTTTAACAAAAATTAAGAGTTAAAAAATATCCAAGAGCGAGACCCCGTCTCTACTAAAAATAGAAAGAAATTATATGGACAACTAAAAATATATATAGAAAAATTAGCCGGGCATAGTGGCGCATGCCTGTAGTCCCAGCTACTCGGGAGGCTGAGGCAGGAGGATAGCTTAAGCCGAGGAGTCTGAGGTTGCTGTGAGCTAAGCTGATGCCACGGCACTCACTCTAGCCTGGGCAACAAAGTGAGACTCTGTCTCAAAAAAAAAAAAAAAAGAAAAGAAAAGAAAAATATCAAGGGTTTAATGAAAATACGAAACAAAGGGGAACTCTTTTGCTGCTGATTGGAATATAAATAAGTACAGTCATCTAAAAGAGTAATTTGACAGCATTTAGTAAAAGGAAAAATGTGCTTAAGGAGCTTTTGCCCTGGGGACTTTTTCTGGTCATAAAGAGGCACTTTTAAGGTTGAGTTGTGCTTTTGGCGGCTCCCAGGGACCGGAGTTACAAGAGTTGGAATCAGAGGCCTGCCAAGGTTGGGCACCACACCACTCCTTTCTTTGGGCTGGGACACAGAAACAGTAAGGGTGACCAAGGAACAAACCAGCCCTCAGAGTGTCTACAGCCCACTTTAATGTTATCTGGGAAGTTCAGAAAATCTAAAACAGATTTGGCTAAAGTGGCCTGGGACAATCCTCTTCCAGATTTTGCACCTGGTTTCCTCCCTCACTTCATCCAAATCATTACTCACATGTCACCTTGTCAAGGAGTCCTTATCTTACTGCTCATTACTCTGTTGTCTCATACTCTGTCTTCATTGCCCAGCTTTGTAGTGTTTCATCACACTTTCCACTCCCTAACATATGCTTATTTATTTTCTTTCTATTCCTCCCAGAATATAACATCAGGACAGGATCTTTGCATTATTCTCTTCTGTACCCAAGTGTTTAGTACATTATCAGTCTCATAGAATGCACTCAATAAGTATTTGTTGAATAAAGAGTTGTGTGAAGGCCAGGCATGTTGGCTCATGCCTGTAATCCTAGCACTCTGGGAAGCTGAGGCGGGAGGATCGTTCAAGGTCAGGAGTTCAAGACCAGCCTAGGCAAGAGCGAGAGCCCGTGTCTACTAAAAAAACAGAAAGAAAGATCTGGACAGCTAAAAATATATATAGAAAAAAAAATTAGCTGGGCATGGTGGCACATGCCTGTAGTGCCAGCTACTCGGGTGGCTGAGGCAGAAGGATCGCTTGAGCCCAGGAGTTTGAGGTTGCTGTGAGCCTGACGCCACGACCCTCTAGTCCGGGCAACAGAGTGAGACTCTGTCTCAAAAAAAAGAGTTGTGTGAAAATCAGCAGGTTTTACTGACTGCTCCCTAGTAGAGGAAGAAGACTAACACCCAGGTTTTCCCACCCCAGAACTAGCAACAGAATCCTCTGAGGGCTTGTTCAGATGGCTGGGCTCCACCTACAGAGTTTTAGATACTTTAGGTCTGGGACAGCTGATAATTTGCATTTCTAATGAGTCCTCAGGGATGTTGCCACTGTTGGTGCAGAGACCACATTTTGAAACCACTATACTAGGCCATTCTTCAGGACTTCGGGTGGTCAGGAGTACCTGTGGCAGGGGTGGGGGTTAGCTGGGGAGAACAACAGGTGCTTTTCCATAATTGTTGCCACCTGGCAGTCCAGCTGAACCTTGATCCAGTGGCAACAAAGGTCATGACCCCTCAGGGAAGGAGGGAAAGGAAGGGATACTGAAGGTGGCCCCAGGCCAAAGCCAATTGCAACCTGGCATGTCAGAGTGGCCTTGTTTGACCAGGAGTGTCACCCCCATTGCACCTGGGCCCTGAAGATAAGACAGCAAGGAAGATTCCTTTTTCTCATATATGTGGACATGGCAGGGACCCTCCAGGCTTCGCTGCTCTCAGATCAATATATTCCTTGCATCTAGGCCAGGGGTTTTTGTTACTGAACCCAAAAGGAAGTCCAGCTTAGGTCCCATCACTTGCTACACAAAGAACCAATTATTGAGACAACAAGGATTACCAAGAAATGAATTTTAATGCAAAAGATACCTATGGGGAGAAATAGTCTCCAGTCTGTCTCCCTGACCAACCAAGGGCAAGGGCTTTTATAGTGGGTTGTGGAATGTAGGTCAGGTTGCATGAGGTTTGAAGTCATAGGGTCTTCATGTGGTCTGATTCAAAAATCAGCTGTTGGTGATGGATGGTGAGTCCTGTGGAGAAGCTAGTTAAGTCTGGTTGTTAGGCTTGACTGGTAAAGTCTGAGGAAACAAAAAATATTAATAACTTAGGCCAGGGGTTATTTTGCAAGGCCAATTACCTTTTCTCTGGTTTCTGCATTTTGGATTCCTGTATGTTTTGTTTTTGTTGTTTGTTCATTTTTAGTGTCTACTGTCTTGTGATTAAGTGAGAATTTAATGAGACAATGGGGTTGTACCTGTTTTTTTTAACTTATTTTAGCATTTTTAAAAAATAACTACCCTCTTATGAGATCCTGAAGATTTATTGCAATGTCTTGATTAAGTGGCAATTTTAAGTTTTTCAAAATGAGCGAGACTCTGGACTCAATAGAAGTTACTATACTGTGAGGATAAAAGATAACTTATTTAAACTACATGTCATGTTGCAGTACCAGGCACAGAAAGGGCACTCAATAAATGCTAGGTAGATAGCTAATGCTTCCTTCCAGCTGCAACTGAATTGCTATGTTTATCTTAAAAAAACAAACAAACAAACAAACAAAAAAAACCTTTGGTGCTACAAGAATGAATAGCTATCTCTCTAGTCTGTGTTAAAACACAGGCATCTTGCACACACCTTCCAGTTTTACTTGTAAAAGAGGGACCTTATATTAGGTAAGCATACATCCTCTGCTTGAAGGGGCTTTCTCTCTGGCAACAGCTTCCCTTTTAACATCAGTGTCCAGAGTGAAAGCTTTGACCCACTTTGCTATTGCTCTACAGTTATAATGGTGGCATTTGAATACAGGCCTGAGAAATTTTCCATAAATTTGATGGAATTCCAAGTTGTCTTAAAACCAAAGTATAAGCTTATAAAAGAAAACAGAGATCTCAGGACCAGCTCCCCCAAACTCCTTATGCAAAAGGGGAGGTCAAGCCTGGAGGCTGAGTCATGCAACGTCCTCTTCCAAATGAATAGGTGTTACTAACATTATGCATTAGTCAGAACCCCATGGAAAGGTAAAAGGACTTGGCTATCTATGAAGGACTGCACCTACAGATCATCATAAGGAAATTCTTAGCTAGCCTCCCATAAACAAGGACATGACAACTGTAACTTCAGGTCTACAGTCTAAGTCTAGCTCCTAGAACTAAAATCTGTTTGATTCCACACTGATAATGTTGATTAGGAGCTTATCTTTCCAAGACAAGATCAATCATTCTTCCACCTACCCAGAAACAGATGCATAATTGATTCTTCCTTTACTCCCTTTTTCTCTTCAAACATTTACCTTATCTTATATAAAATGTAGATTTCCTGGGCACTCACTAAATCCTCACAAGACAGTAACCACTTCCCTTACTGCCTACCTGCCCCGCTTCCTACATTCCCCCCTCCCTTAAGGAAATGTATAAATACTAAGGTGGGGGTGCGCTGGTGTGGAGAATAAATAAATAAATAACTACTACTGAAAACTTTTTTGGAAAAACAATCACAGATACATCTGTGGCTCATGTTTTTCCTGGACACACCCTAAAGCTGGCTTAATAAACCTCTATTGATTGAGATCCTTGCCTCAGTCACTCATTTTGGTTGTCAATGCTCATAAAAGTCTACCAAATTTGAAATGCCACTCACATTTTTTAAAAAAGTTATTACTCCCTAAAGCTTAGCATAACAAATAAGACCTGTCATAATTTGATCCCAATCTCCAAGAAACAATATCTTCCCCCCCCCACCCCCTCTACACTATCCCTGAGTCCTACACCGGCCAAAGCAGAATACGGTAGGGACTAAGCCCTTGGCCCCTAAAGGTTCACTGAGAAATCTCTGGCATGAGGCAGATTGATTAATACGACAAAAGGGCATACAAATTTATTTAACATGTATACGTGAGAGCCTTCAGAATGAAGACTCAACTCCCTCAATGAGGTACATAAGTTTATAAAGAATGGGGGCATGGCTCATTTTATATAAAGAACTTAAGTATCCTCTGATTTTGGCATCCAAAGGGGTCCTAGAACTAATCCCTCGAAGATACAGAGGCATGACTATATAAAGAGAGGGAGGTGCCAAATAGCACTCATCTGTTCAGGCTCCAGCACTCAAATAATCCCAGCTGAGGACTCAGACGTTGTAGAGCAGAGTCAAGGCTTCCCTGCTGTGATTTTTCTGTATTTTTGACCCAATAAATTGTGAGATATAGTAACAATAAATTATTGATTTATGCAAAAAAAAAAACAAAAAAAACAAAAAACAAACAGAGGCTCGGATTCAGGCAAAACAGGTTTTAGTGGCCAGACAGGTTATGAGGGAGAGAAAGGAAGCAGCAGCTAGCAAAGGTGGTCTTTGAATGCCTCCAGCCTCTAGAAGTCCAATGCGCCATGGAGCCACCTTGCAAAGGTGATCTTGTTATGTAAATGAAACCTTAGAGGTAGCAGCCCTAACACAGAATAGGTGGAAAATGTTTATTAACAGGCCTAAGTCCTGTTAATGATTTAGAATCTTATTGCAAGGCCTTAGGCCTGTTAATAATTTAGTACACCTGCAGGCCATCAATTTAACAGCTCATTTGAGTTTTGGTAAATGTCTGGTAGCTTGTCTCTGATTAACAACCAACTTAAAACATTCCAAGTCTTTAGACAAAGCTTCATTTCTTTAATCAATTACAAATCAAAGAATCTTTAAACGCACCTATAACCTGTAAGCGCCCCCAATCCATGTCTGCCTATTTGGACCAAATCAATGTATACCTTCCATCTTTTTACTCACAAATAGTTCCCCAAAACAAAGAGTGACAAAAGTATGGAATAAGACTCATACAACTCCTTTTTTGTTTAAGAGAACTCTATATTTTATGCCAGTTATATAGGTTCAGAGTGTTAAGACATATCTTGGGGGAAAATATGGCTACTTTCTCAAAGTTATAAGCTTTACTTCTATATATAAAGTCCAGCTTTTATTAGATGTTTCTGATTCCCAAAATAATAGTATTATGATATGACTCATTTCAGGCTTTAAATAATTGCATAATAAAATGGTGTCAGTGGGTCCAAAGCTGAAACACAAAGTAAGTTCATATTTCTTTCTAACATGAAGGAGACGAGTGATTTGTTTCTTTTGGTACAGCCATGGTTCTCAAACTGTGTACCAGGGCACCTTAATAAATCAACATGTATGTTACAGGATATTTTAAATTTTTGAGGGAAACATAGCAACACCTGTTGGACATCATATAAACTACTAGGTTCGAGGTAGTTTACATTTTCAACATTATATTATATTCTTTTCTATGTCAGCAATCTTTCTAAAACTGAGTTTTCAGCAGTTTGATAAAAAGTACTGTGCAAGAAGCAGAGTGGAATAGAAAATGATACTGATTCCAAGGTTTGGGATGTTCTGCAGTGTCTGCAATTACTAGTGGTGATGACATAAAATTCTTATTAAGTTGTTGGGCCTAACTGCTTAATGAAAAGAAGTATTATATATTTCTTTTGGCCTAGGTATGCTGTGAAAAAGTTACTAAGACACTAAAGGTTGTCATGAGGTGAGAAAGTTTGGGAACATCTGTGTTTTAGGCAAGAAAAATACAAAACAGATCATTTAGTTTCTCTCTTTCTACTTAGAAATTTTCTAAATAAATAGTCATACAAAAAGGGGAAAAATATATACAAACATACATAAAAAGTTTGGATTTTTATTGAAATCTCATTAGGTATCAAACAAAATCTGCTTTCTTCAGATAAAAATATTCTCTCAGATGTATCCAGATAACTGCTAAGTCTAAATTGGTCCTTCAATGTCTTATTTTATTTTTATTGTCCTTAGGAAATGTTCATATACACTTAGGATGTTTCCAGAAACGTTTTTATCTTGTAAAGGAACGTACATGACGACCTCTACCACTGCCTCCACTAACAAATTTTCCTCTTGAGCCTCCACTGCCGCTATTTGCACTAGCCCAGGAAGGTCCAAGTCCCCCACGACCTCTAGAAGCACGGTCCCGAGGACTTGGACGGTAGCCTATAAAAGAAAGAATATAGTTTTTAGTTCCAACATCCTTTCCTTTCCCACTGTATAAATATTAATCTATGACACTGAGCTCAAACCAAGAATTACTCTTTTAAAACTCACGTGCAAGCTCTGTGAATGTACTAAAGATTACTGAATTGTACACTTTAAACAGATAAAGTGTATGCTATGTGAGAATCATATCCCAAATTAAACTGTTATTTTTAAAAAATGTACATTTGAAACTAAAAGCTACTTGTGATGAGCAAATTCTGGACTTGATACCGTAATGTTTTAGAAAAATGAGGTTATGTATTTATATACCAAAGACAATACTATAAACAAAGAATACACTATGTGAATAAAGATATCTGTTATTAAAATATACGGTGATCAGAAAGGTACCTTAAGGATTGTATTTCATTATTGAAATACAAAAATAGAGCACATCATCATGAAACTATCCAGATTATACAAACAGTTCAGAATCTCAAATTATGATTATTTTTATTGAAGATGTACATTGGCCATTATTCAAGGACATAAACTTTAGCATTTTAAGCTTACATTCCAAAATATTCTCTCCCAGAATGAGAGTACAATTGACCCTTGAATAATATAGGTTTGAACTGTGTGGATCCACTTATATGTGAGTTTTCTTCTACCTCTGCTACCCAAGACAGCAAGACCAACCCCTCCTCTTCCTCCTCCTCCTCCTCCTCAGCCTACTCAGTGTGATGACCTTTATGATAATCCACTTCCACTTAATGAATAGTAAATATATTTCCTCTTCCTTATGATTTTAATAACATTTTTCTTTCTCTAGCTTACTTTATTATAATAATACAGTACATAATATATGTGTTAATTGACTGTTTATATTATCAGTAAGGCTTCCAGTCAACAGGAGGCTATCAGCAGTTAAATTCTTGGGAAAATACACAGGGTTCAATTGTATACGATATGCAACAATTTGAAAAGGAGGAATTCATTTCCCTTCTCTCAGCAACATCAAGTAATAAGGATACATACCTGTAGAACTAAGTGGTCGTAATGGTGGAAGAGGACCCCTGTTAAAATTGCTCTGGCCTCCTCGACTTTCATTGTAATTCCCTCGAGGAGTATTCTGAGCACTCCAACTGGAGCCTCTTGTTCCTTCCCGACGACTGTAGTTTCCTAAACACAAACAACACTATCAAAACCTACTTTTTGACAACTTCACTTGGATTAACAAAGATTTGACAGGTTTTTCTTTATCTTTAAAAGTCACAGGGCCAGGCACATTGGCTCATGCCTATAATCCCAGCTCTTTGGGAAGCCAAGGCAGAAAGATCGATGGTTTGAGGCCAGAAGTTTGAGACCTGCCTAGGCAACACAGCAAGACCCCAGTCTCTATGAAGAAATTAAAAAATTAGCCAGGCGTGGTGGCATGTGCCTGTAGTCTTAGTTGCTCAGGAGGCTGAGGTGGGAGGATTGCTTAAGCCCAGGTGTTTGAGGATGCAGTGAGTTATAATTGCACCACTGCACTCCAGCTTGGGTGACTGAACAAGACTCTGTCTCTGGGGAAAAAAAAAAAGTAATGGAAGAGAAACTGAAATTAGGTAAATTGAATATACTACATTACTACATCGTGGGCAACATCACACAGTGGTTAAGAGCAGAGGCTCTAAAGCCAGACTGCCACAGTTCAATCACTGGTTCTATCACTTATATTTATGTGTCCTGGTCAGCTCACTGACAATTTTCTCTTCTGCACAGTGGGAGTACTAAGAAAACCTACCTCATTAGGATGTGAGGGTATTATATGTAAAGTGCTTACCATAGTTCCTAACACGTCTAAGTGTTTGCTATTAATGTAGACTCCTGTTCTCTTTCATTCCCACCCTCCTAACTCAGCAGGTATGCAAATATGTCATCAATCACTAGTACAGTATAATTTCTATAAATATATAATCAGTTTCTCAAATCTTGAAACAATTTAAAACAGATTAAATATAACATTAAGAAGTAAGCAGATTATCCTAGCACTCTGAGAGGCGGAGCAGGAGCATCACTCAAGGTCAGCAGTTCAAGCCTGAGCAAAAGTGAGACTCCGTCTCTACTAAAAATAGAAAGAAATTATCTGGACAACTAAAAATAAATATAGAAAAAATTAGCCAGGCATGGTGGTGCATGCCTGTTGTCCCAGCTACTCGGGAGGCCGAAGCAGGAGGATCACTTGAGCCCAGAAGTTTGAGGTTGCTGTGAGCTAGGCTGATGCCATGGCACTCGAGCCCAGGCAACAGAGCGAGACTGTCTCAAAAAAAAGAAGTAAGCAGATTAAGCAAATCAATGGTGAACTACACAGAACAATTTTAAGGAAATTGTGTGTGGGTTTTTTTTTTTTTTTGAGGAGGAGGAGGAGGAAGGAAAGAGAAAGGGAAATTGTTGATAAGTACAATTGTGAAAATAATGTATGGATGTTACTCAGAAAGAATAAAGTTCTCAATGTAAAAAGGAAAATAATCAGCCAAGATTTCTTTTAAATTCATCACTAAAAGTGCAATTTATCAAAGATTAACTTAAAAAAAAAAGGTTTCTTCCTTCTATCAAATTGAGTACCACGCAAATAGTACCACTAGTTTAGAGACAGCTTAACTATAGTAAAAGGAAAATACTGTATCTGAATCTCTTCCATCTGAATCACCTTCATTCAGTATTGTAATATTCCAATATTCTAACCCATTAGTCATTACCTTTTGAAGCAGGTGGTGTGAAAAACCTATTCTGACTGTGGAAAGCACCCCGTCCTCCTCGATTGCCTGAAAATCCACCACGAGAAGAAATCTTCTGTGATACTTTGAGTGGTCGTTTTGGTGGAGGTATTCCATCTTGAGGAATTACTTCTTTACTTTCAGCTGCAACAAAGTCATCCACATGCATAGATGGTGGTCTACTTGTGTTCTGTTTTCTCTGACGAAAAATATCATGAGGTCGTATGCCCTGTCCAAATCCTCCCCTGCCCCTTCCTCTTGGTGGTGGCACAACATGAGCTCGTTTGGCAGGTTCAATGTATTCAGATTTTCCACTAATAAAACAAAAACACTCCATGAAAAATTCTTCTTTTTTTCAAATTTCCAGTGAAAACATAATGGTCAATCTTTACAATACTGTAAAATAGATTTCAATTTTTTCTTATTCTAATTCTATTAACTTTGCAAGTGTCTATCTTACTGTCTGGGATAGTCCAACAAACTAGCTAAGAATCGTACTCACATTTTATTGTTATGAATAATAATGTTTCTAAATAATCCAGTTCACTTCCTATTCAAGCCTTCTAAAATCTCAATAAAAAACAATATAACAAATGTACTGGGTATATCCTGGTTAAATTATTATCTTTAAAAAAGAAATCCATGGCTGGGCGCAGTGGCTCATGCCTATAATGCTAGCATTCTGGCAGGCCGAGGCAAGTGGATGGCTTGAGGTCAGGAGTTTGAGACCAGCCTGAGCAAGAGTGAGACCTCGTCTCTACTAAAAATAGAAAGAAATTATATGGACAACTAAAAAATATATATATAGAAAAAATTAGCCGGGCATGGTGGCACATGCCTGTAGTCCCAGCTACTTGGGAGGCTGAGGCAAAAGGATTGTTTGAGCCCAGGAGTTTGAGGTTGCTGTGAGCTAGGCTGACACCACGACACTTTAGCATGGGCAACAGAGCAAGACTCTGTCTCACAAAAAAAAAAAAAAGAAAGAAAGAAATCCAAATAATATTCATGATTCAAGTGATTTGTCAATTTCCTTTTCTGTTTAATAGTCATGTGTCCATCTTAAAATACATTAACATAAATAAGCTTATATGACCACAATCAAGATCTTCAGTAGAATAAATTTTACCTTGAAGTAATAAAGGTCTCATGCTTATGCTTCCCAAGTTTGAATCCTTTAGTAGTTTTGGTTCTTCCTGGAGATGATGGTTCTGACAAAAATGAGCGCTCTAATTCTGAGTGCAAATCAAAATCACTACAGCATTTTTCGGAGAGCTCAATTAAGTCAACCTTGACCTGTAGTCATAAAAACGAAACAAAATAAATTTTAAATGTAACTACTAATGTAATACTTAACTACAGAAATTCTTATTATTTGACTCTCATAACAAATAAATTACAGATCTACCTCTACCCCTCATCTTTCCGAAAAGCAACATATTACCAAAAAACAAAAACACCAACAAAAAACCAAAAAACCAAAAAAAAAAACTTAGGAATTCAGCTACCTTTTTTTTTTTGTTTGTTTTGGTGGCATTCTTTAAAGCAAGGCTATTAATCTAGGAGACCTTTGCTGCATAACATGGAACCTAGCATTCCTCGTACTTCTCTATGTAAACTAATACTGTCATATTTCTAGAACTTTTCCAAAAGAATCTGAAAATAGCCTGCCAGCCTTATATAGTCAACATTTCTGTTATAAAAAAAATTCTGTGCCACAGATTGTCAGAAGCTCTATGCATTTATGAGTTTGTAACCAGGTTTCACATCAGAGAAATCAAAATTCAGTTTAGCTAAGTTTTATTCAAATGTAACAAATTTAAGAGACCTAAAATTTCTCTAATCCATGTAAGGTTACAATTACTATTGCAAAACAGTTGCAATTCAGCTTACAGTTATAAAAAATACAACTTCTAATAAATATTTTAGACCTGTGCTGCCCAATATGGTAGCCACTAACCACATAAGCCTACTTAAATTATTAATAAAATTAAATAAAAATATGGAAATGTCCAAAGGATATTTTAAAAAGAAAGAAAAATTAAATCAAAATAAAATTCAGTCCTTTAGTCATACCAGCCACATTTCAATTGTACAACAGTCACTTGAGGCTAGTGGCTACTGTATTGGACAGGGCAGATTATAAAACACTTCCATTACTGCATAAAATTCTACTGGACAGCACAGTTCTAAAGAATCATTGAACAATTTACACTAAAAAGAAATTCAATACACTAAATATACCTTAAAGGTGAAGCATTCTTTTAGTTTTATTGCATAAGATTAACACTAGCACGTTTCTTTGATCAAGAAAAAAACCAATATACGGTACAATAAGATTTTTAAAAATGTTAACTCCCATTCATACTATATTATAACAAATATATTTTCTATAAGCTCCCAAACTGAGAACAGATACCCACCATTCCTCTCCTTAAACTCAAATGTAAGAATGAACAGTTATTTTGTGTGATATTTTTCCCTAATCTATGCACTACCGATATAAGAAAACAAACTGCTTCAGAGAACTTATGAAAAAATGTAATTTTTCCCTTAAGAGTCATATTCTCAAAATATAGATGACTGTCTAGGAAAGAAGCAAAACAAGTAGCATAAAAAACTGAAAGGCCAGGCGTGGTGGCTCATGCCTGTAATCCTAGCACTTCGGGAGGCTGAAGCAGGAGCATTGCTTGAGCCAGGAGTTAGAGGTTGCAGTGAGCTGTGACAAGGCCACTGCACTCCAGCCTGAGCAACACAGCGAGACCCTGTCTCAGAAAAAAACCCCAAAACTCGGAGTTTTGGATGCTGTTAAGAGAGCAACTGGCATAAAAATAATGTTCAAGTGACCCCCAAGTAGAGTGTAGCAGCCTTATAATACGTAAATTACTATAGTAGTAATAATACACAAAGAAACAAAAAAAATCAACAACAAGTTTTTCCTAAATATTTAGTAATAAAACCATTTTTACCAAGTCCAGATCTGTATCAATCTCTTCTGCCTGAAATGGAGTAAACCACATAGATTTCAATTGATCATCCATGACATCAGCTAGCACATATGCAGTCCTAGAATAACAAAAGCATTTGATAAAAAGCAGAATTCCAAAATCAAATATTTTAGCTTATTTTCAAGTACAATGTATGGAAGGCACAATTATAATAAATATATGACCCTCTGAAGTGTTACTAAAATTAACACTTTAAAAAAACTCCTTCAAAAAGCTGTTTGAGAATTAAATATCCTTAAAAACCAGTAACTTGGAAACTAATCCTGCTGTGACAAATTTTGAACTTTCTGTAAAATAAAACAAAGCTCTGATTTTATTTCCAAAGGCAAGTTTACTGCACTATACCAGTCTGTACAGAAACTGCTCATATTTAATTTTTCTAAGTACAGAGACTAATTCTATCACCTTGAATGATCATTATGGCTACAGTGCTTCAAAGATTAAGAGGTATATATCCTTTAGACCAGGGATTAGTAAACAACAGTCCATTTTGCAAGGCCTGTTTTTATATAGCCTGCAAGCCAGGCATGGTTTGTATATTAAGAAAAAAAAAAGGAAAGAAAAGAAAGAAAAAGAAAGAAACAAAAAACTATGGAAGAATATGCAACAGAGGCCTGCAAAGCCTAGAATTTTTACTATCTGGCTCTTTAACAGGAAAAAAAAAAGGTTATTGACCCTCTCTAGACTCTAGCCATTATATAAACAATATCTACTCAATCATAAAACATTGCTTGTTTTACCTATTGTTAAACAGATTCTGGAGAGATTCTGGAGCTGAAAGTACTGGTTCTACATCCTGGTCACTGAGAGGTAAAGGATCGCCTGAAGACTCCAGCATCTGCTTAAGTCCAACTACATTGTCCAGTAAAGAATCCAGATTGTCATCATCTTTTGAATGTTCCTAGATACAAATAAAAGCAGAGTAAGAAAGTGAAGGTAAAATTTGAACACTTATGCCCATAATCTACTGACTCTTTAGTAGAAAAGGCTATTAAATTTGGAACACTATCCAGAAATTATCAACTTAACATTAAACATTAAAATAAAACAAACACCAAATACACTAGTCATTTTATTTCTAAGCAGCAGCAGCAGGGGGCACCATGCATCCAAAGAAGAGACAATTCAAAAAGCCTTCATTTTACTCTCTAAGATTCATAAATAGCATGGAAGATTTCACTCCAAATTATTAATTCAATGGGTTATTTGAAATGGTACAAATAACCAACTAAGGGTTCACTATATAGAAAAAGGTCACTGTGAAATACTTGTACTAGTCAAATTGAGAAGAAAATATGTCTCAGGAATGCTCTATTTTTGTTTTTCTTTTTTACCAAAACAAGCTTCTCTAGTTCAAGGAACAAATTTTCTGGACTTTCTTCTTTGCTTTGTAGAAGCTGTTTTAACTCTGCAGCATTAATACTCATCGTCCGTGTTGGATGAGCTCCCTCTACTTCCATGAGACCACTATCATCTCCACAACATCCCTGTAAATGTCACACACAAATTAAATTTGAGAGCAGAGAAATTTGCACAGATGCTTCCAAACATTCAGATATTTAAGCCAAATGCTGCAATCTTCCCTTCAATGTTTGGTTTTACATCAACGGAAATGGCTAGTTTTAAGAAGGATTTAGCTCAAAGATGAAATAAGTTTTCTTTGAGTAAGGCTCACAAAATAAATAGGTAAACACATGTATTTAATTTACTGACACTAAGATTTCTCAACAAAAACATCCAATTGCAAATACACTGGCATTTGTAGGACATGTAACATACTGATGATGCTCAAGAGTTAATAAAATGCTTGCTATAACAAAGAACTGACAAAACCTGAAATTATCCTTCTGAAGATAAGGCAAACAATTATTTTCTACTTTTAAAAAGTATGCTACATAATAGAATAAATTTTGGAGTGATAAAGTTCAATACAAGAAAATCCTTCCAGCAAAATAAACCTTGGTTCATGTTAATAAAACCATCCATGTTGTCACATATGAAAGAACACTTACGGTAGAGAGTCATGTGCCTACCTAAGGGTAGTTTCATATCTTTAGAACACAGTCCTATTTTAAATGACTCAAAATGAATATGGTCTCTTAGGAGTAGGACTCACAAAATAAAAGTGAACACACAAATCTGGATGAAGGATTTAGTACTTTAAAATGGGCTAAAAGAATTAAAATTTTGTTTGGAGTTCATACCATTTGTCCTATAACCAAGCAAATGTCAATGAAGGCTGAATGAAAATTATTCTTAACAAAATCCCACTCAAACTGACACTGTGCCAGAAGTACACTTGCTCCTTTCAGAAAACATTAGATTGAGGAAGGAATACAATTTTAATGAGAAATCCAATAAACATTCAGTCTTTAAGGATTTTATTTGCTCCATTGAGAGGTGTGGGTAGGTTAGTAAGTGGTCTAGCCTATGCTTTATTTAAAAAAATAATAATAAAATAAGTTAAAAATAATCAAAGTACACAAACAGGAACAGATAACGAAGAGTTCTCTTTAAAGAGACTGTCCTCTAAAGGCTGAAAAAAATATTACAAGAAAACTACAGACCACTATTTCTCATAAACACAGATACAAAAATCGCAAACAAAACATTAGCAATTATGAATCAGCAATTAAAAATGGAGTCAAGTGGGACTTATCCCATGTATACAAGGCTGGTTCAACAATCTAAAATCAATTAATGGGCCGGGCACGGTGGCTCACGCCTGTAATCCTAGCACTCTGGGAGGCCGAGGCGGATGGATCGCTCAAGGTCAGGAGTTCGAGACCAGTCTGAGCAAGAGCGAGACCCCGTCTCTACTAAAAATAGAAAGAAATTATATGGACAACTAAAAATATATATATAGAAAAATTAGCCGGGCATAGTGGCGCATGTCTGTAGTCCCAGCTACTCGGGAGGCTGAGGCAGGAGGATCGCTTGAGCCCAGGAGTTTGAGGTTGCTGTGAGCTAGGCTGACGCCACGGCACTCACTCTAGCCCGGGCAACAAAGTGAGACTCTGTCTCAAAAAAAATAAATAAATAAATAAAATAAAATAAAATAAAATCAATTAATGTAATCTATCACATCAAAAGAAGAAAAGCCATATGATCATATTAATAAATGCAGAAAAAGCATTTGACAAAATCCAACACCCATTCATGATAAAAATTCAGCAAACTAGGAATAGTGAGGGGAACTTCTTTAACTTGATAAAAAACATATACCAAAAAAACCTACAGCTAACATCACCGAATGGTGAGAAACCAGAGCTTTCTTGCTAAGATCAAGGACAAGGCAAGAATATTCCCTCTGGCCATTCTTTTTCAACATTGTCCTAAGGTCCCTCACTAATGCAGTAAGACAAGAAGGGAAATAAAAGGAAAAACAGACTGGGGAAGGAAGAAATCAAAATGTCTTTGAATCCTAATGTAAACTATGTACTTTGGGCAATATTTATATGTCAATGTGGATTCATAAACTATAACAAATATATCACTGTGATATGATATGTCAATGGGGGGGGCTGGGTGTGGGGGCAACAGGCATATGGGAATTCTCTGTACCTTCCAATCTATTTTACTAAGAATCTTAAATTCCTCTAAAAAGTTAAGCCTATTTAAAAGAGAGGGTGGGGGAAGCCAGTGGAAGAAGATCAAGGTCACTAAAGTTTATTGACATAGATTTAAAGGAAAAAAAAAAAAACAAAGTATTGAGGGGAAAGATAAAAACTGTGAACAAATTAAAATACTTGGAGTGATCTAAAATTTTCATTTCTCCATACTATCTTTCTTTTTCATTATTATGTACAGAAATAGTTTTGAACAAAATAAAATGCCTTTTAAATTCTAATTCAGTCTAAAAGTAGTCTTAGGAAATCTAGGGTCAAACTGAGCACATTTCTAAGTTTTCTGTATATGTATTACTGTGATTAGTAATGAAGTATTTTAAGAAGATTTAAAAAACCATAATCTACATTGTTGTTTTAGAAAAATGGAAATTCTATCATATTTGCGTATGACATTATTTAAAATTTCCTCATTCATTTATCAAATACTTCAGCTATTATACTGTGTAAAACACTACACAAGTACTCTCAGAAAAAGCTATTAGAACACAGTCTGTAACTTAACTGAGATAATATTCAGAAAGTGGGATACGAAATGGTAACTAGATATATAAATGATCTAAAAACCAGAAATATGAGTAACATCTGAGTACAGAAGGAAAAGTAATCTCAAAAGACTTTACAAATTGGGATGCATTAAAACAGGCACTGATGGACAGATTATAGTTTGACAAAAAAATAAATAAATAAGAGAAGAACAGAGACATACCAACGAGCTAAGAGAAGCATGACCAAGGGGAAAAAATAAAAGGAGACTGAGATTTATGGAACAATGGTATAGTATAAAATGTTTTCTAAGGGAGGGATAGTGGCAAAGGTGGCTTTTTGGCCAGATAGTGAATGTTCTTGAATGCCATGCTAAAAACTTCAGAATTTATCTTTTTTTTTTTTTTTTTTTTTTGAGACAGAGTCTCACTCTGTTGCCCGGGCTAGAATGAGTGCCGTGGCGCCAGCTTAGCTCACAGCAACCTCAAACTCCTGGGCTCCAGCAATCCTCCTGCCTCAGCCTCCCAAGTAGCTGGGATTACAGGCATGTGCCACCATGCCCGGCTAATTTTTTGTATATATATATTTTAGTTGTCCATATAATTTCTTTCTATTTTTAGTAGAGACGGGGTCTCACTCTTGCTCAGGCTGGTCTCGAACTCCTGACCTCGAGCAATCCACCCGCTTCGGCCTCCCAGAGTGCTAGGATTACAGGCGTGAGCCACCGCGCCCGGCCCCAGAATTTATCTTACAGATACTAAAAGTTATTATCTTTAGGAAGATATGAATTCACAGGGAACTATTCAGAATATATCAAAGAAGTAAATGTTTGGAAGGAAACTGGAAGGAAGACTGATACAATACTCTGCAAGAAAATAAAGATCTAAAAATTATTTTTAAGAAAAGAATGAAATACAAATTCTGGAGTGGAAAAATACAATAACTGAAATGAAAAATTCACCAGAGAAGTTCAACAGCAGACTTGGAGCTGCCAAAAGAAAGAATCAGTGAACTTGATGTTATGTCAAGTGAGATTATCCACTTTAAGAAACAGAAAAAAAAAAAGAAAAGAATGAAGACCCATAAACATAGCTTCAGAGATCTGTAGGACATCATCAAGATCAGCAACATATACGTAATAAGAGTCCCAAAAGAAGAGGAAGGAAAGAGCCAGAAAAAATATGTGAAGAAATAATGGTTGAAAACTTTCCAAATTTAATTAAAAGTATTCGTTTATACTTCCAAGAGGCTCAACAAACTCCAAGTATGTTAATCTCAAAGACATCTACACTCGGATACATCATAATCAAACTGTTAAGAGCCAAAACAAAGAATCTTAAAAGTAGCAAGAGTGAGGTGACACAACACATAAAAGGGATCCCCAATAAGATCAACAGCTGATTTCTCATCAGAGCCCACAGAAGCAAGAACGCAGGAAGATATATTCGAAGTGCTGAAAGAAAAAGACTATCATCCAAGAATCTTATAACCAGCAAAATTATCCTTCAAAAATGAGGGAGAAATTAGGACATTCCTGGATTTAAAAAACGAACAAATAGAATTTGTCACTAGCAGATCTTCACTACAAAAAAATACGACAGAGAGTCCATCCAGCTGAAATGAAAGGACATTAGACAGTAATTGAATCCAAGTGAAGAAATAAAGATTAACTACAAAGGTAAATATAAAAGCACAAATATATTTTGTTTGTAACTCTTTTCTTCTATGTGAATCAAAAGACAACTGAATAAAGCAATTACTATCTATATACTGTGTGGATGGGCTCATAATCAATAAAACTGTCATTTATATGACAATAACAGCATAAAGGAAGGCGGAAGAAACAGAACTATAATGCAGTAGTCTTTGTATACTTTTGGAATTAAGTTGGTATTAATTTGATTTAACCTGTATTAAGTTAAGATGCTGGCCAGGCGCGGTGGCTCATGCCTGTAATCCTAGCACTTTAGGAGGCCGAGGCGGAAGGATCACTGGAGCCCAGGGGTTCAAGACCAGCCTGAGCAAGAGGGAGACCCTGTCTCTACAAAAAATTAGAAAAATTAGCCAGGCATGGTAGCATGTGCTTGCAATCCCAGCTACTTGGGAGGCTGAGGCAGGAGGATCGCTTGAGCCCAAGAGCTAGAGGTTGCAGTGTGTTATGATGACATCACTGCACAGGCAACAGAGTGAGACCCTGTCTCAAAAAACAAAAACAAAAACGCTAATTGTAGTCTCCAGGGCAATCACTAAAAAAAAAAAACTAAGGAAAAAAATTAGTAAAACAACAAAGAAGTTAAAATGGCACAGTAGAAAATATCTGTTTAATACAAAAGGCTCATGGAAATAAAGAGAAACTAAAAAGACATAAAATATACAACACGTAAATAGCAAAACTCCAGACATAAATCCTACTTTATCAGTAACTAAACATAAATGAATTGAATATGCCAATCAAAAGAGATTGACAGAATGTAAAAAATTATCTAACCTATATGCTGTCTACAAGAGACACATTTAAGATTAAAAAACACAAACAGGCTGAAAGTAAAAGAATAAAAAAAAGTATATACCATACAAACAATAACCAAAGCAGAACTGGAGTTGGCTATACTAATAAAACAAATATTTAGACAAAAGTTATTATTAGAGACTAAGAAGGAAACATTTTATGATAATAAAAGCATCTGGAAGACATTATAAATACACATGACACTGACAACAGAGTCCAGAGATACATGAAACAAAAATCGGATTAGAGGGAGACAATTCAATAATAATTGGCAACTTCAGTAACCCACTTTCAATAGTGGACATAAGTAGGCAGAAAACCAACAAGGAAATAGAAGGTTTAAACAACTATAAATCAACTACTCCTTTCCCTGATCATCAGCTAAATACAAATCTGGGAACGACACCAATTGCGTATCAGACTGAGGTGGGGGGTGGGGGAGGGGATGGGGGTATGAAAAAAAAAATTGTAAAATGTATTTTATATGATGTTTTGAACATTTAGCACACTATTTAGTGATTAAAAAAAAAAAAGAAGAAATGTGACTGGAAGAAAGTATACCAAAAAAAAAAAAAAAAAATACTACTCCTGACATCTGTGTAGCATTCCACCAAACAGCAGCAGAAGACACAATATTTTTAAGCACATGGAACATTCTGCAGGGTAGACCATATGCTTGGTTTGTAAAACAAGGGTCAATAAATTTAAAAGGATTTAAATCAAACAAAGTATACTCTCTGACTACAATGTAATGAAATAAAAACCAGTAACAGAAGGAAATTTGGTAAATTCTTACATGTAGAAATTAAACACACTCCTAACAGGACAAAGAAGAAATCACAAGGGAAATCAGAAAACTTTAAAATGACCACAAAATAAAAACACAACACATCAAAACTTATGGGATGCAGCAAAAGAAGTGCCCAGAGGGAAACTGACAGCTAAAAATGCCTACATTAAAATAGAAGAAAAGATCTCAAATCAATAACCTAACCTTCCACATTAAGAAATTAGAAAAATAGCAAACTAAACCAAAAGCAAACAGAAAGAAGAAAATAAATGTTAATGCAGAAATAAATGAAACAGAGAAAAGTAATAGGAAAAAAGTTGGTTATTTGAAAAGATCAACAACACTGACAAACCTCTAGCTAGACTAACCAAAGAGGGAACAAAAAAGAGAATACTCAAATTATTAACATCAGGAATGAAAATGAAGACATTATTAACAACCTTACAGAAATGAAACAGTTTAAAAAAAATCCAATAAACCGCATACCATCAATTAGATAATGAAGATGAAGGTAGAGAAACAAATTCCTAAAAAGGCACAAACTAATAAAACTAACTCAAGAAGATACAGAAATATTAAGTAAAGCAACCAAATTAATATATTAAAAAAAAAAAAAACTTCCCCCAAAGATAAGCCCAGACCTACATGGCTTCATTGTGAATTCTAACAAGTGTTTAAAGAACTAAACAATCCTTCACAACTCTTCCAAAAAGTAAAAGAGGAGGGAACATTTCCAACCTCACTTAATGAGGTCAGAAAAGACCTCTTTTGAATATACACACACGAATCCTCAATAAAATAAAGCAAACTGAATTGAGCAACATATAAGGCTCATACACCAGGACCAAGTGAGATTTATCCCAGGAATGCAAGGTTGGTTAAACATGCAATAATCAATGTAATACACTAGTCAATAGAATATGGAGAAAAACCAAATTATCATCTCAATAGACTCAGAAAAATCAGTTGACAAAACCCAACATGATAAAAACACTTACAGTATGAATAAAATGTACCATCCTCAACTTGCTAAAGGGCATCTACAAAAATCCTATAGATAACATATTAAATGATGAAAGACTGAAAGCATTCTCCCTAAGATCAGGAGCAAAACAAAGATATACAAAGATCCTAGAAATTCTTGCCATTTCTATTAAACATTGTCCTGGAGATTCTTGTGAGGGAAATTAGATAATAAAAAGAAATAAAAGATATCTAAATTGGAAAGGAAGAAGTAAAAACATCTCTATTTGTAGATGACATGATCTTATATACAGAAAATCCTAAGAAAGTCACTCAAAAACTATTAGAACTAATCACTGAGTTCAGCAAAGTTGCAAGACACAAAATACAAAAATCAATTATAAGGCAGGGTGCAGTGGCCATGCCCATAATCCCAGCACTTTGGGAGGCCGAGGTCAGAGGAATGCTTGAGGCTTAGAGTTCAGATCAGCCCGGGCAACACAGTAAAACCTCATTTCTACAAAAAGTTTTCAAAAAAATTAGCTGGGTATGGTGGTGTGCGCCTGTAGTCCCAGCTACTCAGGAAGCTGAGGCAGGAGGATCGCTTGCACCCAGGAGTTCAAGGTTACAGTGAACTATGATCAGGCCACTGCACTCCAGCCTGGGAAACAGCAAGATCTTGCCTCTAAAATAAAAAAAGAAAGAAAACAATTGTATTTCTAAACACTAGCAATGAACAATCCAGAAATGAAATTAAGAAAACAATTCCATTTACAATAGCATCCAAAACCTCCACCATCCCTACATACCAGATATGACACTTCCCATACCAGGGCCATAAGTGTAACAAACAAAGTACAAGCCTTGTACACTAATGACTACAAAACATCATAGAAAGAAACTAAAGATGACCTAAATAAATGGAAAGACAGCCTACCACCTCCATGGATATGAAAACTTAATACTGTTAACAAAGTAATACTCCCAAAATTGATCTACAGATTCAACACGGTTCCAATCAAAATCCTAGCAGCCCTTTTTGCAGAAATTGACATAAAGACAGAGAAAGGATTAGTGGTTGTCAGGGACTGGGGGAAAGGAGGAATGGGGAGTTTCTGCTAATGGGGATGAAGCTTCTTTCTGAGGTGATAAAAATGATCTAAAATTAGATAGTGGTAATGGCTATGTGATTTTATGAATACACTGAAAAACAATAAATTGTCAGTTTACAAGGGTGAATTTTATGACATATGAATTATAATTCAATAAAATTATTATTAAAAAAGAAGGAGCAAGGCTGGGCGTGGTGGCTCACGCCTATAATCTTAGCACTCTGGGAGGCCGAGGCAGGAGGATCGCTCGAGGTCAGGAGTTCAAGACCAGCCTGAGCAAGAGCGAGACCCCATCTCTACTAAAAATAGAAAGAAATTATCTGGACAACTAAAAATATATAGAAAAAATTAGCCAGGCATGGTGGCGTGTGCCTGTAGTCCCAGCTACTCGGGAGGTTGAGTCAGTAGGATCGCTTGAGCCCTGGAGTTTGAGGTTGCTGTGAGCTAGGCTGATGCCATGGCACTCTAGCCTGGGCAACAGAGCAAGACTCTGTCTCCAAAAAAAAAAAAAAAAAAAGAAGGAGAAATCTATGATAATGGGGGTGAAAACATAAAATAGACAGTGAAGTATGAAAGGTTTTGTGCATAAAACTGACAAGAATGAGCTACTGTTGAAGATGATGATTATGAGGGAAAGGTGGTTACTATTTCATGATTTCTATCTTGGAGATCAGGGAAGATTAACAGTATGAAGGTAAGGCATATAAAACATAAAGTTTACGGGGAAAACAAAGAATTTGATTTTGGTTATTCAGAGATTTTATCCATTAGCTAAGGGCACAGAGACCCATATAAAAAGAAGAGGAAAAAGGAATGAGGAAAAATACTAGGACAGGATCCAGGTCATAAGTACAAATGAAGCGATGTAAGGATATTATTTTCCTCTGATTAAGGAAGGAAATAATAGATTAGAAAAGACACGGAAAGAATCTGGGGGGTAGTAAAAGGATTTAGAGATTAAAAAGGATGGCCTTGATCTTCTCAATGAAGGAGGTGAGAAAAGGAAATGCACTAATGAGGGATGAATTAAAGCATTAATTAGCAATCATGAGGGCCCAGCAAATTGTGGATAACATGAATGAACAGTAGTTAGTTGTTTTTGATCAGAAAATGTTTAACTGATGACATGTGTAAGAAAATCTGTCAAACTAATATGTTAACAACCTGTCACTTAAGATCTAATGAAACTAATGAACAAATAGTCTTCCATCAAGTAAAACTCTAATCTCTTTAGGGCAGCATAGGTCTACTGTTAAATATATCAATCTTTCAGAATCACAGTATCTGGTAAGTGTAATCACTTTAACAAACTAGATACAACACAAAACAAATAGTAATTTTTCAATAAAATTGGCAAGACAATAACTACAAACATAGCAGTCCAGCAAGAAGGACTTACTGAATAGTCTCAAAATAAATTACATGAATTAGAAAGAACGCACTAAACAGTAAATTTATTTTTCATATGAAATCCCATTATTTATTTTAGTAATAATACATTAAATAGGTCCTCTACAACTCTCCCCAAATAGAAATCTTAAATATGAGTTGAATTTCTTAAACCAATGTTGACAGAATACATACTGATCCATAGGGTGTACACACACACACACACACACTCGCGCACAGGATATGTACACACACACAAGTATTTCACAGGTAATACATCTACGCAAAGCTGGATTGCTGGATTACACTGTAGCAAAGCACCCCAGAACTTCTTAGAGCTCCTAATATACTAAGGTATATAGTTAATGTGTTTTAATGTGCACATTTACAAACTTACTTGACCGCAAACAAGTTTTTAAAGGCTGGCATATCTTTTTTTAAACTTTTAACTTTTTAAAATAGAGATGGGGTCTCACTATGTTGCCCACGCTGTACTAGAACTCCTGAGATCAAGCAATCCTTCAGCCTCAGCCTCCTGAGTAGTTGGGACTATACATGTGTGCCACTGTGCCTAGCAAGGCATGACAATAACTTCTGGAATTGTGCCCATAATGTACCATGATTTTTGGAAAATATTAATGAGAAAAGTCTTAATTAAGATTTTAGAGTGGGAAAAATAATCTTTAATTCATATATCTATAATGGATTCAAAATTAGCATAATATAATAAACTTTTTAGTCACCCCAAAATCACAATATCCAAAACACAATCAGTAAGTGCTTAATTAAATGACAAGTAAATAATTGAGAGACTCAAAATTTGACTTTCCTGAATTACCCTAGCAAGGTAACGCAATGTCAGGAATTATAAAAAGAAGGCACTATGGTAGTATTTTTCTCTATTTAAGTTGCAAAGTCATAGGGTATTGACAAATTAATGATGCCTACTAAATTAAAGTTCAATATATTCTACTCTTAAACATCGATTTTTTAAAAATTAATCAAAAACCTGTATTTATAGTGAGACAAACAGCAAAAAAAAAAAAAAAAAACCCATTATTCTAAGTAATTTTGAACTGATTTTTTCACTTATGACAAAGTTTGTAAATTTAGAAAACACCAAGTATATATATACACATACACTTACCATTGTGTCAGAGTTAAGAATTTGTCTCATAAATTCCAAAAATGAAGATGCAAGTTCTCCTGTGTCCTTACTAAATGTGCTGACCACTCGTTTCAGTAAACTATGCAGAGCACTACTATTTTTCCTTAAAGAACTATAAATAAAAAATAAAGAGATATTGTTTAAAACATGAGCATATAAAACTAGTATAAGAAATGAACTATCTCAGTTCAGACAGAATAAAATTTAGTCCATCATTTTAAAAACTGTAAAAAGTACCTTGGTGTGTTTGTCTACACAAATAATATAACAAAGTAGTACCTATAGTTACCAAGTCCTTTTAAAGCTAAGCTTCAAGCTCTTAAAAATTTTCCCCCAAATAATAAATTTATCATACTTAATAAGAAACTTACCATTTCTCTAATTTTTAAACTTTTTATAACCTGAGGATTTCTCTAACATAAGGACATTATAGCTATCTCAGAAGCCTGCCCAGAAAGCCTAACTTACATAACTACTACAAATAACTATCCTTATGACATTGTAGCCTGACAGAAGGAAATGGAGGGTATAGAGCAGATGTCAGCAAACTTTTTGCATTAGGAATCAGATGGTAAATACGTTAGACTTTGCAGACTTTTACGCAACTCAGTTTATCTTTTATACACAACAGCAGTTTCAGTCACAACTACTCAACTCTGCTAGTGTAGTGGGAAAGTAGTCTAACACAACACATAAATGATGGCTGGCCTGTGTTTACAAAAACTGGCAGCAGACTGGATGTGGTTTTTAAGCCAGTTTGCCAACCCCTGATATAGAAAGATTTGAGTGTTAAACGATCACAATATATATCTAAAATCTAGACAATACACAGTCCTGCTAAAATTATTCTCACAGTTTTGAGTTGATCAAAAGAGAATTTAAGGGCAAAGTATTGTAATGTTCAATTAAGTCCTTTAAGCTATAACATAATTAGCCAAAATGGAAGTAAGTATGATATTAACACTAAGCTTGTGGTGTCTATATTTGGAAAATTGGTTAGATTTTGAGATCCCATTATACAAGACTTTGGTAATGTAATATAAAAGGAAGACCAGTAAGATTCCTGGCTCTTGACAACTTTATCACCGAATAAAATGGAAAGGTACAACAAACAGAAATGAGATTAAATACAAAGATAATACTGTCAATGGAAAAAGCATGAGTTCAAAATTGGACCATAATTACCAGCCGCTGCATACAATTGTAGGCAAGTAAGTCATACTTCCATGGTTAATCAAAGACTAAGGCCTAATACATAGCTATTAGAATGTCTAAAATCAAAAATCTGTCAAAATCAAGTTCTGGTGAGGATGAAGAGGAACTAGAATTCTAACACACTGCTGGTGGGAATGCAAAATGGTATACCTACTTTGGCAAACAGTTTGGTAATTTCTTATAAGGTTAAACATACACTACCACATGACCCAACAATCCCATTCATACTACCCAAGAGAAATGAAGATTTAGGTTCACACAAAAAACCAGTTTGCAAAGGTTTATAGCAGCTTTACATATAAAATCACCAAAAATTAGAAACAACCCAGATTGCTGGAATTTAGTCACCAATAAAAAGAACTATTGATTCATGTAACAAACTTAATGAATCGTAAGTGCTTTTTGCTAAATGAAAGAAGCCAGACTCAAAAGGGTACACGTTGTATAATTTCATTTATATGACATTCTATAAAAAGCTAAAGTATATGAAGAAAATTACATGAGTAGTGGCTAGTGTTGGATAGAGGGATTGTATAAAAGGGCGGCATGACAGAATGTTGGGGTGACGAAACTACTCTGAATGGAACAGCAGTGATAAACACATGACTCTAAGCATTTGTCAAAATCCACAGAACTGTACACCACAAAACACAAATTTTACTGGATACAAAATTTTTCCAAAAATCAATCAGAATATGAGGAAAAAAATAAGAATACAGACTATGACAAATGAACCTAACTGTATTACAAATGAATCATGTAATCAAACAGGAGATAAGGACAGTGCTATGACTGGATATGGTAAAGCTAAACACAAAGAACTGTATACAAACACTGTACTCTAGTTGCTTAATTTGTTTCTCACAGGAGTATGGGTTGGTAATTAGTTAGAAACTACTACTTCATTTGTATACTAGGGCTTAATAAATAGGTAAGTATGTCTATAGATAATGAGAGCTGAGTTTCTCACTGTTGGAGAATAAAGTTACCAAAAAGGGGGAAAGACTAGAATCAACTTCTAATATTGAATCAGAGTCAAAGTATTAGTATGAACTTATCTTTAAAAATAAATACATGAGAATTAATAGATTTATTAATTGAAAATAAATTTTATTTACTAATAATTTAATTTTAAAATAAATTTATTTTTACTAGATTTATCTGTTTTTATGTAAATAAAAGCAAAAAGAAAGTATATGTGTGTGTGTACGTGTGTGTGCATGAGTTAAGGCACATAATTTCACAGTTCTATCCAATTAGAGACACACAAATCAGTAATACCCTAATAGCAATAAGCACACTCAGAGCCCACATCCTGGTTTCTTTGGTTTTTTTTTTTTTTTTTTTTTTAGACAGAGTTTCAATCTGTTGCCCAAGCTAGAGTGCCGTGGCATCAGCCTAGCTCACAGCAACCTCAGACTCCTGGGCTCAAGCAATCCTACTTGGGCCTCAGCCCAAGTAGCTGGGACTACAGGCATGTGCCACCATGCCCGGCTAATTTTTTTTTATACATTTTTATTAGCTGTCCAGCTAATTTCTTTCTATTTTTTTAGTAGAGACAGGGTCTCGCTCTTGCTCAGGCTGGTCTCGAACTCCTGAGCTCAAATGATCCGCCCGCCTCGGCCCCCCAGCGTGCTAGGATTACAGGCATGAGCCACTGCGCCCCGCCCCACATCCTGGTTTCTAAATATTCTCCAATAAAAGGAATCAGGGTTCACTGGAGAAGAAATTGATCTCAGGGCTGGAACAGGGAAAATAAAACCTGATCCTGGAACACCTTGTAGTACTAGAAATAAGAAAGTGCTTTTTAAAAAATAAATTATTAATAAAAAAAGACAGGGCATATGAAAAGGGTACAGCAGCTAAACCTGAAAGATCTCCAATGGCCAAAGTAGGAACAAGTTGGGCGACAAAATAAAAAAGAATAGTACTGGATTATTATACAATGAAAAAATTAACATCTATGAATCCATATTGATATAAATATACCTGAATAAAAACATGAAGGAGAAGCAACAACTCTTCCTTACAGAAGGAAAATTAATATTGAAAAAAAATGAAGAGGGAAATAGGAAACCACCATTAGAACATCACAGTAATAACTGCCACATCTTGCCAAAATCAATACTGATAGGTACTAAAATTGGCAGATTAAAGTTTTTGGCAGAAAAAACGTACAGGATGTTTGGATATCCTAATGTCTCAAAGTCTATTCTCCAAAATATTTAGTAATTTAAAATGGAAAATTATTAAGTTTGCAATGCAGAATTCTGGCAAATAGCACTTCAACCAAGTGATCAAGGTTAATATCAGTAATAGATATCAACATCATGTATTTCCATAAAAAGGACTGAAAAAGGATTGCCTCTGTGGTATCCTCCTAATACAGCATAATCTCAATCTAATCATGAGAAAATATCAGACAAACCCAAACTGAGGGACATTCTATAAAACAACTGACCAGTACTCTCCTAAAAAGTCACAGTCATGAAAGACAAGGAAAGGGGAGACAAAAGATGCAATGTAATGTAAGGTCCTATCTTGGATCCTGGAACAGAAAAATACATTAATAGAAAAATTAAGGCCAGGTGCAGTGGCTCATGCCTGTAATCCTAGCACTTTGGGAGGCTGAGATGGGAAGGCTGCTTGAGGCCAGAAATTCAAGGCTAGCCTAAGCAAGAGCAAGACCCCCATTTCTATAAGAAAATAGAAAAATATTAGCCGGGCATGGTGGTGCATGCCTGTAAGCTGAGGCAGGAGGATCGCTTGAGCCCAGAAGAGTTAGGTTGCAGAGCTATGAGGAGGGTACCACTGCACTCTAGCATGGGCAACAGAGCAAGACTCTGTCTCAAAAAAAAAAAAAAGAAAAGAAAAGAAAGAAAAAAATTTGTGAAACCCAAACAAGCTCTGCATTTTACTTAATAATATTAAACAAGGTTAATTTCTTAGTTTTGATAAATATAAGCTGGGTGAAGGGTATACCTGCACTCTGTGCTATTATTTTTGGAATTCCTCTGGAAGTCTAAAAGTATCTAAACAAAAAAAAAATATTTTCTCTAAAGTGTAGTGAGCTGTTGTGAGGACTATACGAGAAAATATATGAAAAAGTATATAGTGACCTGTTAATAAAAAACAGATCATGCAGTATCTTTGCTTAAAACGGCCCTTATAATAATTCTAAAGGGCCTTGGTGATCTTTCCCCCATCTCATGTCCCCATTACCTCTGTAACCAGATGCCCTAACATTTTTCTCCTTGCTCACTCCAAGGGCTGCCTCTGTGGCCTCACAGCTGATTCTCAGACATCTTAGGCATGCTTTTTTGCAATCATTCTCCCCAGGATATTACCATGTTTCATTCGTCACCTTCTTCACATATTCATCTCTGTTCAAGGCCCACCTTTTCAGTGACAGCAAGGACTTCCCTGATCAAGTTCATTCTCATATTTCAAATGGCAACTCCCACTCTCACTCTGGTGTTCACTATCCTTCTCCTTTGGTTTATGTTTTTTCTGTTGCAGTCTATATATTTTATTTACTTATTTATTGTTTGACAACCTCCAGTAGAATGAAAGCACCAAGAAGGCACAGATTTTTTTTTTCTTGAATCTCCAGCACCTAAAATCAGTGTCTAGTCCAGAGAAGGCATTCAATAAATATTTGTGAACTAGATGAATCTAGTACTCAATTCCATTCCTTCATAGCGCCTACTATGTACCAGGTTTCTAGGTGCTGGGAGAGAGTGTAGTCAAGAAGACACAGTTTCTGTCCTCATGCAGCTTATATTCTAGACAGAAAGACAGCCAAATAAGTAATAAATCTATATAATCTAATGTATACATATAGTGAAAAGGCCGGGCGCGGTAGCTCACACCTGTAATCCTAGCACTCTGGGAGGCCGAGGCGGCAGGATCGCTCAAGATCAGGAGTTCAAGACTAGCCTGAGCAAGAGCGAGACCCCATCTCTACTAAAAAAATAGAAAGAAATTATCTGGACAACTAAAAATATACACAGAAAAAAATGAGCTGGGCATGGTGGCGCATGCCTGTAGTCCCAGCTACTTGGGAGGCTGAGGCAATAGGATTGCTTAAGCCCAGGAGTTTGAGGTTGCTGTGAGCTAGGCTGACGCCATGGCACTCTAACCAGGGCAGAAGAGCAAGATTCTGTCTCCAAAAAAAGAACAAAACAAAATATATAGTGAAAAACATGAAGAGGGATAGGGAACAACACCACAAAGGGCAGGGTATAGACAGGCTGTTTAGACAGGACATATATTTACACAGATACCTGAGTGAAGTGATGAAATAAATCATGAAAGAATCTAGGAGAAAAACATTTTAGGGGAAAATAAAAAGCCTAGAGATAGAAACGAGCTTGACAGAAAAGCAAAAAGTCAAGATAAAAAGACTATTTTTTATTAGTTTTATTAGATAAGTCAAAGGCTAGATTGTATAAAGCCCTACTATTATCAAGGACTTTTTTGGATTTTATTTGAAGCACAACAGGAAACCATTAGAAGAATTTCAGCAGAACAATGACATATTTTTGTTTTCAGTTTAAAAAGATTACTCTGGCTACTTGAGAGAATGAATTTTAGAGACAATAGTGGAAGCCAGGAGACCAGTTAGGAAGCTATGCAAGAAATGATAGTGGCTTGGATAAGGCCAGTCGCTATGAAGATGGAGAAAAGCAATCTGATTCAGGATATATTTTGGAGAAATAATCCACAAGAATTACTGAGATGCCCACTGGACAGCCAAGTAGAAATGTCAAGTAGATTAATGGGTTACTTGGAGCTTAGCAGAGAGATAAGGGTTAAAAAGGAAAAAGAGAACAGGTTAAGATGACTTAGGAAAAAATTACAGGTAAGAAAAGGGCACTAGAAAGCTGGGCATGGAGGTGTGTACCTGTAATGCCAGCTACTCAGGAGGCTGAGGCAGGAGGATCACTGGAGCACCAGAGCTAGAGATCAGCCTGGGTAACACAGCAAGAATGCCATGTCAAAAAAGAAGCAAAGAAAAAAGAAAAGAGGACCAGAACATGAATCTAGTCAAGCCAACAAAATCACAGGTAATGCTATAGCAGAGGTATGCAAAGGATATTTGTGGGATCAGCTAACCCAGCCAGGAATCAAGGAAATTTTGGCTTTCTCAGACGTATAGCATATGAGGTAAATTTTACAGGATATGCAGTAAATATCCAGGCAACAGAAAAAAGGTTAAAGACTCTGGTGAGAGATTGTGAGAGGGCTGGGTACAAGGTATGGATGTTAAACAGGACAAAGAGATGGAGAAGAGAGGAGCCAGCATCAAACACAATACCTGAACCATTAGTTTTCAAACAATGCCAAAAGAATTAATGAGAAAGGCACAAATTTCCTCCTCCTTACTACCTCATAATCCCATGTAAATTTCAATAAATTCCAAGGAAATCTATGTACTAGCCAGCTACCTTCCCTCATCCTTCTCCTAGTAAAGAAAAAGATCAGGGTATAAACAAAGAGACTAGGGCAGAAATTATATTTGAGACACCAAGCAGCTTGGAGTTTATATCATTTCAAATTAATTTTAACTCAGCCAATCCTCTAGAAAACAAAACATAGTTGGCCCTCCATATCATGGATTCTGTATCTGTCTGTGGATTCAACTGTGAATTGAAAATATTAAAAAAAAAAAAAGGGATAAAGAAAATATGGGGTGTGTGTATAAAAAAAAAAAATATATATATATATATATATATATATATATATAAAATCAATGAAGTACTACTCAGCCATAAAAAAGAATGAAATAATGTCTTTTGGAGCAACTTGGATGGAAGTGAAGACCATCACCCTAAGTATCCTAGGAACAGAAAAACAAATACCACATGTTCTCACTTATTAAGTGGGAGCTAGATGATGGGTATATATGCTAATACAAAGTGGAATGATGGACACTGCAAACTAAGAAGGGGTAGGATGGGAGGTGGTGTGAGGGATCAAAAATTACAGATGAGGCTCACGCCTATAATCCTAGCACTTTGAGAGGCTGTGGCGGGAGGATCGCTTGAGGCCAGGAGTTCAAGACCAGCCTGAGTAAGAATGAGACCCCATCCCTACAAAAAATAGCCAGGCATGGTGGCACGTGCCTGTAGCCCCAGCTACTTGGGAGGCTGAGGTAGGAGGATTGCTTGAACCCAGGAGTTTGAGGTTGCAGTGAGCTATGATGATGCCACTGCACTCTAGCCTGAGAAACAGAACAAGAAAAAGAATTATGTATTGAGTGAGTGTAACATACACTATGCAAACAACGAGTACACTAAAAGCCCTGATTTCACCACTATACAATTCATCCGTGAAACAAAAAACACTTGTACCCTCAAAATGTATTGGGGGAAAAAAACACCTCAAATAAAAACTAACAACATCACAATAAAAAATAATACAAATTTTAAAAATACATTAAATAGCTGTATAAGTAAAAATACAACTATTTACATAGCACTTACATTGTATTAGGTATTATAAGTCATCTAGAGATAATTTAAAACATGTAAGAGAACGTGCATAGGTTATAGGCAAATATAACAGTATTTATATGAGGGGCTTGAACATCTGTGGATTTTGGTATCTGAGGGAGGTGGGTGTTCCTGGAACAAATCTCCCACAGATACGAAGGAACGACTGTATACAGAATCAGCACTTTTAGTTTTAGGGTATATAAAATTGCACTACCATCACCTCTGAGGATACATCAACAAAACCTTGAGGTATGAATTAGCACCCCTGGAACAATAAGATTTCCTTCTAGATACTGCATCATGCCCACATTGTTTATCTATTCAATTTACATCTTTAATCCCAAAGATTCTAACATGACATTTCACTGCTAATGAATCTTTTCTATAAACACAAAATTTCTCTCATGAAAGAAATCATACCTACAACTTTCCTACAATAGGTATGAAGTAATTAATTTAGGGGAGGAGAGTAGCAGTGAAAAAATTAAATCTAAGAGTATATTAAATTAGACAAAGCATTACCTTTTTAAATGAAATAATCCATAATCATGCTCTGCAAGAAACATCATTGTTCTGACACATGTTAGTAAACAGTTGTAACTGCTTTCAGAGTTAGCTAGTGTAGCCAATAGACAGTCACAGATTGAGGCCATCAATTCTTTGTTTGGTAGAGAATTGGAGAGCTGCTCCAGTTCAGAAATAGAACCTTCAGAAGAGCCTGGCAAAATAAGTGCAATGTCCTGTAGAGGAGGAAAGGAAGCAAAGAAAAAATAGATTTATAAAATTATTATCATTATCACTTAGCACTTTTGAGAAATACATAAGCAATTAATACTTAGTAACTATCTCATTAAGCTACTATTGCTATGGTTTCAGCCCAAACATACATTTAAACACATTAAGAATAAAGGAGTTGTGCTCACTTCGGCAGCACATATACTAAAATTAGAACAATACAGAAAAGATTAGCATGGCCCCTGCACAAGGATGACATGCAAATTTGTGAAGCGTTTCGTATTTTTGAGGAAGGGATGGGTATATTCACACCTAATGGGTGTGGTAAGCACCATCTGGGGGATGGACACGCTTGAAGTTCTGACTTGGATGGGGCAAAGGCATTATATGTAACCTAAATATTTGTACCCCCGTAATATGCTGAGATTAAAAAAAAAAAGAATAAAGGAGTCATTTTGCCCCTTTATTAAAGTTAATACAAGAATACACACCCAAAGAAATAAAAACTTAAATGTTTTACTTTATGTTATTTTTGCTCTAAAAGAATATCTTTAAAAAATACTCTTTCTGTATTGCAGTGAGTGTAGTTTCGATTTTCAAATGATTAAATAAAAAAAGTATTTTGGTACTAAAATATTTAAATCACTGTATTATTTATTTATTTCTATCTTTTGGGTTTATAAAGAAACTATTCAGAGAAATATACTGGATTTTTCTTTCAAATAAACAGCCCCTCTTTATCAGCCAGACAGAAGAGCAAAGGCACAATCACAGCTCAGGGCAGCCTCAAATTCTTGGGCTCAAGCGACCCTCCACCTCAGCCTCCTGAGTAGCTAGAATTATAGGTGCACATCACCACACCCAACTAATTCTTAAATTTTTTTGTAGAGACAGGGTTTCACTATGTTGCCCAGGCTGGTCTTGAACTCCTGGTCTCAAGCGATCCTGCCACGTCTGCCTCCCAAAGATCTGGGATTACAGGCATGAGACATCACATATGGCAATACTGGAATTCAAAATATCACAAGGGATGGATGAAGCAAATGAACTTTTAGCCATAGTTTTCCAATCAAATATTTCCCTCTATTTTTCATGTATTTTAAAATTCAGCTTTTCTATTGTTAAGCAAGTTTGCTAATAACTGTAAAAATTCCCCCTACTCTTTTTAAAGAAGTAAACTGTATTTTACTAGACCATTTTGGATATGTTTTAGGGTATGTGTTATCACTTTTAATCACTTTAACATACTGTAAACTAGTATTCAACTTGATTTAAAACTATAAAACAAAGCCTGAATCAGAAGGGAAATATAACAAAGTGAAGCTATCAACGAGGTTTATGTGATCAGGGCAGCAAGGATGCTATAGTGCTATTCAGTGTAGTCACACAATCCAAAGTGGATTACAGAACAAATACCAACCACATGGACACTTTGAGGCATAAGGACTTCAAAATCCCTTCTATCAGGTTCAAAATTATTTTCTATTATGCTTCCTTTTTGTGAAAATAAGTCACACAAAAAAATGTTCTTTCTTAACTTGAGTCTTAAAAGTAACCAAACTGCATTTTAATTAACCTAGAAAAAGATAATCTTCCAACAGGGGATTCTATTAAAATTATATCCTGCCTGAAAAAAAATCATATCTGGTGACCAGTTAGCAGGAGCATTCTGACAAGCTAAAATGCTTGGAAATGGAAATCTTTTCCAAAGATACCAATCACAACAAGCTTTAGAAGTTAAAACAATTCTCACTAACTCATGAAACTATAAACTGGAAGTCTGGACAACAGGAAATAATAATATAGACAATAGGAAAAAACACTGCTACTTTTACCCAACAACTATAAATACAGTAGTTTGAAATACACTAAAACTGTAGTAGCCTATGATGCCTTCAAAAGTTTCCCTAACAAGAAAACATATTAATTCAACCAATCAGACAGTTATAAAATTGAAGAATGACTTGATGTGTAATATAATTGGAATGAAAATGAACAAAGTAGACAAAACTGACCCTAAAAATATAGAAACAGTGTCACATAAAGCAATTATCCAAGGTTATGATCTTATAAAGGAAAGGAAAAAAGCTCTTCAGAGAAACCCATGAAGTACTAACTCAAGGAAAGCTATGAAGCACCAAATAATTTACTGTTGGTTCACTAGTCAAATTTATCTCCCTAAACAACAGGAGTAACAAAACATAGGTGAGAACTCTGCACTCACAGTCAAGATTTACATCAAGAGAAGCTTACACATATACACTCTTCATAAAATAATTATAATTACCTGATCACAGAGAGACTGCAAAATGGATGTGATATATTCAACACACTGTTGACGAATGACACTGTCTCCAGGAGACCGCACCAAAGCTAAAAGATCCTGGAATATCTCTGCATATCTTTCATCACCTTTAATAGTTCCATTAATTAGATGCAAAATAGCTAATTTACAAGCTTTGTGTGAAGCCAGAGCATCAAGAAGAGCAAGCAACCTGGTGGTTTGGCTAGTATACTGTTTTTCTTTATCTTCTGAAGTGCTGAAATAAAATCAATACATTTAGTAAACAAGTTCTTGATTTTAAAGCATTGCTTATCTAATATTTATTTTTCAACACATATCAACTCACACAAATTTTGTATAAAGCATTTCATTTCTTAAACATAACAACAATTTCTCTGGAATTTTACAATTACTGCACAATTTTATAAATTCAGGTTTTCAATAGCATATTTTCTTTGTAGTTCACCTTTCAAAAACCCAAAATCAAGACCTTCAAGGTATCTTGTACATGAAATAAAATCTAAAGCTTTCTAATTAAAAAATCTACATATATTCATACATACATACATGTACATATTTATGTATGTATATTTACATGTATATATAGTATACATGTAAACCTAAGTTTCCAAATTGTAAGTGGAAAAAAAGTGTGTGTCAAAAATAACTTGAGGAAAAAATTTTTAATGCAAAATGAAAATACCTTTGCAAGTCTTCTACAATCAAATCCAACACAGTTCTCATAATCAGAAGTGCGGTTGGTGAAGCAAGGTCACACAATTGAACACAAATACGCCGTAACATATGTTGAATGGGCTGGCAGGTTGTGCCAGAGAAAGAGCGAACTATTTCTTGGAGCAACTTTGCTTGAACATGAAGGTGCATGCTCCACAATTTTCGGGTGTTGAGTGCCACTGATATATCATGTGGCTCAATAACCTGTTAAAAAAGTATAATGTGTGTGTACGTAGATTTCTTATATTTATTTATAGTCACAAAAACTGTTCAGGAAAAACTGTTATGAAAAGACATCTTTACTGCATGCTTAAAACATTTAATTGTCTATTATACAATTAAACATTTGTTTGTATTCAATGAATCTAAGAAATCTTATCGTTCTCAGGTTAGCAGTCAGTTGAGTAGAGTCCACTGGTGAAGCAACCTAGTTATTGACAAATTCTAACACATGATAAAGGAGAAAAAAGGGATTTAAAATAACAGAAAAATATAAGTACAAGTATACATAACAGCATAATAAAACTCACTTTAACATAAATTTATTTAAAATGTTACCCCCATATTTCCTCAATGAACAACTTGCTTCAGTTTTATCTCCCCCTCATCCAGTTATTTTATGTCTTTTTGGGGGAAAGGAGATGAGGGTTTGTTTTTGTTTTTTAAAAAATCACTGGCTTTTTAAAAAGTGTTACTGCAGTCATTTATAAGATGCATGTTATATGGAAGTGATACCTGAGTTGTTTGCATGGGCAATGGAAGAGGCAGCAGCTCTGAAAGAAGTATGAGTCCAGAAAAAAATCCTTCAGGAACCTTCAAGATTGAAGAAAGAACTTCTTTTAACATTAAAGACCAAGTATTATTGGCCAGAGTCTCTTCTGAGATTGTGAGTTTTTCATTAACTCCTTGTGTAAAAGTCAGTAAAATATCAACGATATCATTTTGAATTTTCTGTTCATCACTATCCAAACGACCTGAGAGGGGGATAGAGCACAGTAGCATATGTAAAGTAACAAGTGCTGAAGGAACACGCATGTCCTTAAACTCAAAGGATCCACCTCTCAGGAGTTCCGTTAACATAGTTTTAAGAAGAGTGAGTGTGCAGCGAGCCATTGAAATAGTAGTAACTCTGTGAAGGGTAGTCCCCATGTTGACATGGAGCCTCCAAGGCTGAGTCAGAATACTGTTCAACTTCTGCAGAACTCGAATAAAGGTGTCCATTCCTTCAGCAGAAAAAAGCTGAATAACAGCAAGATTCCATTTCAGATCTTTCTGTTGACCTTTATATAGGATAAGAGAAAAAAAAAAAAACCTAATTACTTACATGTTAATAATGGTGAAGAATTTTGCATATTTAATAAATGATATTTATACTAGGCTTAAAGAATAACAGTTTTTAAAAGTATAGTAACCACATTACCTTCAACAGGAGGTGGTGGACATGCCACATTACAGAGAACACGTAAGGCAGTGGTAAGGCCAACTCCTTCTGGAGTCATCAAGTTATCGATATTCTTTAAAAATAAAAATGAACAGGGAGTTTTATTTCTTGGTACCCATTAGATCAAGAGAAAATTCCAAACAAGGCATTAATTAAAAATAAGAGCTTCAAGTTAAGTACATGCAATATTTTATATTTATTAAGTAAATTTAAAACATGAAAAATGCCTTAGAGTTAAAGAAGTTGATCAAGATTATTTAATCTTTGGCACAGATGGTACTGTATGTACTATTATTTGGCATGTAGGTACTATATGTTGTTCTATATATTATGCAAATAAAAACAATTATAATGCACAAGTACATTAAAAAGTACTGACTAAAACACAGGTAACATACAGGAATGTACAAGATTCTCTGTATTAAGAGTTTAAAATGACTCTCTTTCTATATACCCTTTTCATACATCTTCTCTTCCAAAAATGAAGCTATGACTCTGTATTTAAAAGCCCTGTGGGTACTAAGCCTCTTTTAAAACTGAGGAAGCAACAGGGAATGTTTTTGGATTACATAACATACATTTTTTTTAAAAAGCAGATGCCAAGGGAGTCTAGTTATTATAACCAGTTGGGGACTAGGTTAGAGGAAAAAGAAATACATCGTCTATGTCATTAGCACCTGCCTATGCTATGTTTCTGGCAACAAATAGTTACATTTAAATTTTTGTAGCTTTCACAGACCAGCATTATAAACAGTTTAAAAACTTGGAAAAAATAACATTCAAAAATGTTACTATTCCAACTTCTGGCTGGTGGCTCATGCCTGTAATCCTAGCACTTTGGCTGAGGTGGGAAGATCCCTTGAGCCCAGAAGTCACAGACTACCTAGGCACCATAGCGAGACCCTGCCTCTACAAAAAGTCTAAAAAATTAGCTGGGAGAAGTGGCATGTGCCTGTAGGTCTACCTACTTGGCAGGCTGAGGATCACTTGAGCCCAGGAGTTTGAGGTTACAATGAGCCACTGCACTCCAGCCTGGGTGACAAAGTGAGATGCTGTCTCTAAAAAAAGGAAGTTACCATTCTAATTTCTAAGCCTCTGTTTACACACTTAATAAATAAAAAAATTCTTCTCTTTTGTATGTTTCCCACTTTAGATTATCTTTTCCTTTATTTTCCTTGTAATTCCACAAATTACACAAGACAGCAGGGAGCCACAGAATGAAGCTTTGGTCTTGGATCAACTTTTTATAATCTATCTGGGGATCAGAACCACTTACAATAATCACAATTAATGGGATAAAGATTTATATAAAATTCAAAACTCGGGCCAGGCACAGTGGCTCACACTTGTAATCCTAGTACTCTGGGAGGCCGACGCAGGCAGATCATTCGAGCTCAGGAGTTCGAGACCAGCCTGAGCAAGAGCGAGATCCCATCTCTACTAAAAATAGAAAGAAATTATCTGGACAACTAAAAATATATAGAAAAAATTAGCCGGGCATGGTGGTGCATGCCTGTAGTCCCAGCTACTCGGAAGGCTGAGGCAGGAGGATTGCTTGAGCCCAGGAGTTTGAGGTTGCTGTGAGCTAGGCTAATGCCACGGCACTCTAGCCCAGGCAACAGAACAAGACTCCGTCTCAAAAAAAAAAAAAAAAAAAAAATCAAAACTCTTAATTATAGCATGTAATTCAAATTTCTAGAATTAAATTTCTTACTGGTTAAAGACTTTTAATCAAGTCATCTGATATTTATTAAACATCTTGTTAATACTCACTCAACCATGCACAAGTACCCAGAATATATGACCATCTAACTTTACAGGACATTAATTGTACTTCTGCTAAATAAAAGAAAATATAATGAAAAGTTCTAGATGTCATTTGAGGCACAGAGTAAGAACACAGAACAACATGATGGCATCATAGGAAGTAAAAGTACTCGTAGGAGAGATGGAGTAAAAGAAGACAAGGGCATAAAAATCAGAAAAGAAATATCTGAAGCAGATAAGCCCAAACAATACTTTACTGTAGTGTCAGAATAGCAACAGATTAAATAATTCACATAAATTACTTAAATAACATACACTGCAATTCCAAGACCAAGATGGTTTACACATCTCTCTTTCTCTCTAACACACACACACACACATACACAGAGTTCACCTACTAAATGAAAGAGGAGATAATTCAAGGTTCATTTTGCCCCTCTAGCATAAAACATTTTATGTATCTATGAATGCCTTTAGCCCTTCTTCTTATGCTACACGTTGCATCAACTAAGGAACAAAGAAGAAAAAAACAATTTACAAGACTAACTAAAAATGCAGCGATTTTTTTCAGTATAAATTACTTGAACTGCATAAGAATTTTTTCTATTGAGTTTTATGGATTTTATGAATTTCAACTTTTACAAATTATTTCAACTATAGATTTGACCAACCCAAATTAACAACAAAGAGAACTAGCCCCCACTGCAACTATCTGGAATGGGCCCTATCAATTTTCACCTAAATATTCTGAGTGAAATTCTTTTTCACCAATTAAAGCTTAACTGAACAGCTTTGTTATACTATGATAACATTTAACTTTAAAACACTTTTATAAATGTCATAAAGCTGGTAGGTGCTATTAATAAAGTAAAAAATAGGACAGAGTCTGGTAGTACACAGGGTTTTATGCATGTGTGTTCATACAAACACATAATCACACATCAATCTACATATACCAATCTCTATCTACAAAGTCTAATAAATTAATCACGGACACTTAACAATTTCTGCATTATCTACACAAGTGATTTAATGCAGGATCACTATATGCTACCACATAGTTTCTTTTTTTTTTTTTTTTTTTTTTTGTTGAGACAGAGTCTCACTTTGTTGCCCAGGCTAGAGTGAGTGCCGTGGCGTCAGCTTAGCTCACAGCAACCTCAAACTCCTGGGCTTAAGCGATCCTACTGCCTCAGCCTCCCGAGTAGCTGGGACTACAGGCATGCGCCACTATGCCCGGCTAATTTTTTCTATATAGATTTTTAGGTGTCCATATAATGTCTTTCTATTTTTAGTAGAGACGGGGTCTCGCTCAGGCTGGTCTCGAACTCTTGACCTTGAGCAATCCACCCGCCTCGGCCTCCCAGAGTGCTAGGATTACAGGCGTGAGCCACCGCGCCCGGCCCACATAGTTTCATAAAAGCAAAGTGCTTTTAAGTTTTACTTACCTGTTTAACATATTCAATTAAGTTTGGGATGCAGTTAATTTCAAATCTAAGGTTTTTCAGAGGTTCAAGCCACTTGCCAAGTTCTTAAAAACAAGAATAATAATTAATAATATTTAAAAATAAACGCAGTTATGACAAAGAAAGTAAAAGTATTTTTTTCAAAGGAAAACATTATCAGATCCATATTGATTCCAACAATCTAAATTTCATACAGTGATGAACTTGTGTCTAATTCTTTAAGCAAGTTTTAAAAAGAAATGTAAATGTAGCCCTACTATTCTGGTTTAGAAATAAGAAGTAACTATTCTTAGTTATCTGGTTTCTGAAAACATAAATGTTTAAATGCTTAAACAGTCCATCTAATTAAAATGAATTTTTTGAAACAATCAATTTACAACATTTAAAAAAGACTTATAAAATAGACGGCTTATAAAGTAATATAACATAGTGTTCATTTCTCTATCTTTGCCATTGCCTTCCCCACCCCAAAAAGTAGAAACAAAATGAATCAATTTCTAAGGAATCTTGCTGAGTGCCTTTTCCCTTAATATGAATTTTTAATTTTCAATTTCCTAATTTGCCTGTATAAAATTAAAAGTAATTACTATCATGCCAAAACAATAACAGCAAACTTTTTAAATAAACACAAATGAAATCCACCCTTTACTGCAACCAAACACAAAATTCTCTGTTGAGCCTAAGAATACTGAATTATAGAAATGCCCCCTGTATTTCTGGAGACAAGATTTGATTTCAGAAGTCAAATAAGGCTTTGCCTTAAGGAAAAGATAAATGTGTTAGTTCAAGAGCTGCCTCGTCTCAGGAGGGCGTCTTGCTGGTCAGTAGAAGCTGCATCTCAAGGAGACAGCTGTAAACTGGGCCTTTGGTTCTCACCTGTTTTGAAAGACAAGGCAGGCCTCCCTTAGGACCAAAGGTTGCTGGTGCTGCTGACAGGTGGACCCCCGGAGATGAGAGCTAATCAGATAGATATGCTATTGCCCAAGCCGGGCCCAGATGGAATCATGAGGTTAAAGTAATTAACACAAAGCACAGCCCATGTTGACTTCTGGGATCATCTCTGTCTCCAAGAACACAATCACCAGAGCCAAGATGTCTCTGTTTGTTGCTAAAGTAATAGCCTTATCATAAAACTTAGAAGTTTGCCCCAAGACGATTTTATAACCCATTGTTCCCCTAGTTAGAGTTAGTTAAAGGATCTGTAGTAGCCTTTTAGGAGACTTTGACCCTAAAGCAAACTGCCTGTTAGTATGCAAATCCCGTTGCCCTTGGCAACGGGGAAGCCTGTATGTACCCTATATAATACCTGTGTGGAGTTTCAGTCGGGGAAATATTTGATGCGGGTAAAATATTTCCATCCGGATACCCTCCTGTATCTATTTTCATAAACTTTTACTTTATAAACTATATCTTTGGCTCTGTGTATTATTATTGCCATTACTTTATATTTTTATTTCTGTTTCCTACTATATTTTTCATCCTTTGCGATGACCCCTGCCTGAGAGACCTGATCGGAAGAAAAAACCTCTTTGCAGGGAGCCTAGCTAACTGCCTGCAAACTGGCGTAGTCAACTTAGAGATCTGATCAGAGCAAAGAGAAAAGGACCTCTTTGCGGGGAGCGTAGCTAACTCCCCGCAATTCTCCTACAAGCTATGCTGTAATGCCTATTCTCTTACTATCAAAAATATTTCTAGAAAAGCACACTCTAATTTGAAAAGTGATATACCAATTCCAGACATTTCATAGGCATGATTAAAGGACACGAAAACAGTCACGTCTTTCCTTGGTTCTACACTCCTCCATGAGGATTACAGCTATACACATCTGAGTATTTTTTCTCTGCATTTTTAAATTAACTGTTTCATATATACAGAATACACAGTTCAAATGAACAATATTAATGAATAATATTAAAACAAATTGCAGTGTACCCATCACCCATAAAAAAGTAGTAAAGTAAAGCATTAATCATACTTTTGAAGACACTGTGTGCCCTCCTTTTATAAAAGCATACTTAAATGAAAAAAATCTATTCCCAGGACAGGAAGTTGAGTTTACTATCTAACTGTTACTGGAGATACCACATGTAAAATTTAGGATTAAAAAGAAAAGAGGTCACATGCTATTCTAAAGCATTTTTACAATATTTACTCAATGTTATCAAATCTTCTACTTGATAAGGTCAGAAAGCCAGGAATCAAAATAAAATAATTTAAAAACCGTGATTAAGTATTTTAAACTTTTCAAGACTGCCCACATAAGGTTTGCCAAAAACTTCATTCAATATACTTTTTTTTTTTTTTTTTTTTTTTTGTTGAGACAGAGTCTCACTTTGTTGCCAAGGCTAGAGTGAGTGCCGTGGCGTCAGCTTAGCTCACAGCAACCTCAGACTCCTCGGCTTAAGCGATCCTACTGCCTCAGCCTCCCGAGTAGCTGGGACTACAGACATGCGCCACTATGCCCAGCTAATTTTTTTCTATATAGATTTTTAGTTGTCCATATAATGTCTTTCTATTTTTAGTAGAGACGGGGTCTCGCTCAGGCTGGTCTCGAACTCCTGACCTTGAGCAATCCACCCGCCTCGGCCTCCCAGAGTGCTAGGATTACAGGCGTGAGCCACCGCGCCCGGCCCTTTTTTTTTTTTTGAGACAGAGTCTCACTCTGTTGCCCGGGCTAGAATGCTATGGCATGAGCCTACCTCACAGCAACCTCAAACTCCTGGGCTCAAGACATCCTTCTGTCTTAGCCTCCCGAGTAGCTGGGACTACAGGCATGCACCACCATGCCCGGCTAATGTTTTCTATATATTTTTAGTTGTCCAGCTAATTTCTTTCTATTTTTAGTAGAGACGGGGTCTCGCTCTTGCTCAGGCTGGTCTCAAACTCCTGAGCTCGAACGATCCACCCGCCTCAGCCTCCCAGAGTGCTAGGATTACAGGTGTGAGCCACCACACCTGGCCTCATTCAATATACATTTATATACTTAAAAAGAAATAATGTTCATATTCACTCTTCTTTACTTTTGAGGATAGCAAATATGTGTTAATCCACTAACAGATTTCTAAATTATGTTTTGAATTGTGTTGTAGTTAGAAATATAGATACAGCAAAACAGAGGCAAAACCATACACAAAACTTAACTTTTGAGTTTGTCTTTAAACTACTACCCCTTCCATTTTGATTAGAAACTTCAACTAAACACCAATCTTCATGACTTTCCAGAAAAAGGCACTTTCAAACCTTTTCATTTATATACTAAAATATTTTATCAACCTTTAGTTTTATAAACTATCTTCATAAAACATAATTTCAGGAAGTTAAAAATAGAGTATTACCAGGTATATTATCAAAACATGATGAAGCACTAATTACAGATATTCAAAGGCTTTTTCCTTCACATTACAAACGATTAAAATAACTTCAGTACCATACCTTGCAATTTAGCGTTATTTTCATCTGCTTTACAAAGCTTCAAGAGAGATGCTGCATGCTGTTCAAGCATTTGAACATCACTGGAAGACTGAACCACCACCAAAATAAGTATGCATGCATAATTATAAGCTACTGACTTCTTTGATTTGGAATCGCTGAAACAAAATAAGGTTTGTAAGGTTTGGGTACAAAAACGATTTTTTATGAACAATTTTTAAACATTTCTTTTTCTACTTGGTTTTAAAGAGACCAATGGAATTTACAATAAAACACAACTAACTTCCTGAAGACAAGAAATCAGATTTTACAGTTCACATCCAATTCACCTGAAAACACTATTTAAAAGTATATAAAAAGAAAACATATCACTATGGAAAGTAAAATTCTATCAAGAAATAAGATCAGAAGAAAAATGAAATATTAAAAAGTATATTTCATTAGCAATAAAAGATTAGGAAGTATAATTCATTGGTCTCCTTTAAAATATTTGTCCAATTGGGATAAAGAGGAACAAGTGTAATCACTTGCCTTCAATACTCAGTCTTCCACTACAGAACTAGTAAGATATGGATAGGCACAGAGGCCATTGTTGCTTGCCTTTCGTAGGCACCCCACCCCCCCAGCCAGAAAGAGCTGTCACTCAAGGAGTTATACCAAGTCCCCATTGTGAAGAGCGTTACCTGGATGTTATTGCTTTGTGTGACATGAGCTAGGAAGAGGGCATGTCTCTCTTCTCATACACTAAAACCCTCTGCCCTACCAGGGCCAGGTTTTGAAGAACCTTCTTCAAAACTATTATCATTCTCAATTCCCCCCAACTAGTCAAAGCAATTCTGAAACCAAAGTACCATGAATATCTTAAAAGGCAAGAGCACAAGATAGCAAGAGAGTCCTCACTACTCTTAAGGTATATGTATATTCCTGTGCCTTAGAATTCCCCTCTACAGTCTGGTCCAAATGCAGTGCTATTTATAACTAATTAATCACAACCAGTTACAGATTACTTTGTTCCTTCTCCACTACCACTGCTACACTTGACTAGCCTTAAAAATACATATATTTAAAAAAATAATAATAATTCCCCTCTACAATAAAACAGCAGGGGTACTACAGTTGCAATCCTTGTTAACATCACAGGGAAACTGAAAAAAGATGCTAAAATAAGTCCATTTCATTGCTTTACAGACATATCTTATATATTAGAGATTTCTGTCACTCTAATCCTTAATTAACAAGTTATGTGTTACGTCAAAAATAATTATAGTGTTTTTCTCTCAAAACAACACCTTCTTTTAAGGAACTATATTAGTGATCTAGTAATAGTGATCTAGTTTCCTAACATAATAGGAAATTAAAGGAGTAAGTAGAAAATTACCCTAAGGCTTCTTTGGAATAGTACTCCATTAGAGTAATAAGACTTTGGAGATTCTTGTCAAGACTGAAAACATGACCAACAGCTGATCTTCCCACAGGATTAAAAGTAATCAAATAAAGATTGTGAAGGGTTCCCAAGAGATCTGAATGGTCAGTTTCTTCACTGGCTGTACAACGCTGAAAATGGCTGAATAGTTCTGTAATACACTGCAACGTCTGTGTTGAATCCTGTAGCCATAAGGCAAACGCATCATCAATAACACCATCAGATTGGAGACCTTCTTCTTCATCTTGATCATAAAGGTGACACAGAGCTCGGATCAACAAATTTGTTGCTTCATATTCCGACATAAAAAAAAGAAGACCCTTTTGTGACTGTGCAAGAAACTTTAAAACATCTTTTGTGGCTTGCAGCACACCAGGGTGGGCACTTGTTACTGGAATTGACAGAAGCAAGGTAACCAACTCCAAGAAGTGATGACTATGAAGATACCTGTGGACAAGTTAATTCATACATGTCAAGTCAGTGCAAAGCATTCTTCATTCATTCAATATTCACTACACAGGAAACCAGCAAAATTTTTTAATGACCATAATCCTTATCCTCAGTAATATGCTGCTTTAAATGAAAACATAATGTGAGTAGCAAGTCTTCTCCCTACAAGGCCAAATAAAAGTGAAAGTTCTGTGAGGATTTCTCCTATCTAGTATTCAAGAGGTGTTCAATAAATAACTGTTGACAAGTTTTCTCTTTTCAGAGTTAACCCTGACTTTAAATTCTGGGCCTTCTTTGTAGGCCACTTATCAAATGCTCCTTTTTCACCATGGTCCTACTCTATTCATGGCATAGCAGTATATGTGTATTAGTGTATCTACGAAAAATATAGTATATGTACAGTCAGCCATTCATATCTGTGGCTTCCACATTCAACCAACTGTGGACTGAAAATATTTTTTGAAATGTGTCAGTACTGAAGATGTACAGATTTTTTTGTCATTATTCCCTAAATAATACAGTATAACAACTATTCATATAGCCAATTATTTAAATTATACTAAAGGATGTACAAATACTATGCCATTTAATATCAGAGACCTGAGCATCCTCTGATTTTGATACCTGAGGGAGGTCCTAGAACCAATCCCCCACAGATACTTAGGTACAACTGTACTATAGAAAAATATTGTATATTCAGATTTACTATAGGAGATCTGAATTAATATCTCTAGAAAAAACTCTCAAACTATCAATTTTTAATATGTGACGAATTAATATTATCATACACAGCACTCTTTTTTATCAGTTCTAAAAACTATTCTTCAGTATACATACTCTCAGGGGAAAAAGAAAGAATTTCCCCAACACTCCAAAGTGGACATAAATGCTCCAAAGTGGACATAAATGCTACAGACAACTTCTTTAGGCATCAGTTTTCTTATCTGTATGGATTTCCTTGCTTACCAATAGGCCCTGCCAGATTTAAACTCTTTTTTTTCCTTTTCCTTTTTTTAAAAAGAGATGGGGTCTCACTATATTGCCCAGGTTGGACTCCTGAGTTCAAGCAATCCTCCCACCTTGGCCTCCCTAAACTCTTCTAAAATCAACTTTTTCAAAATGAAACTTAACTAGACTTTTAAAAAAAAAATCAAAACAGTATTTTCTCCAAAAATTCAAAAATCGGGGGTGGGGGGTGGGGTCTATAAAGACATCTCTTAACTACAAAAGAAGACCACCTTAATGTGAATTTGTTAATTTTGAGTTAGGAAGAATATTGTAATTTTTTGAATGCTAAAAAGCATAAAAATTATTTAAAATTCTGATTTATTCTCTTCACAATTTTAGTCACTGTGAATGGTGCCACAATAGCTTCCATAAACACCTGCCAAATTATTACTGATAAGTAAATTAAAGGCCAGAATTCATTTTTATCAAAAGTGAAAACTGACTCTTCAATCCAACTACTGCTTAAACTATTACTTCTACTTCATGATAAACATCCCCCAACCCAAGTAACTGCTTACTGCAAAGTCAAACAGAAGACAAAGCTCCAGAATTACTATGCTCTAAGAGCATCTTTAACCACCTTATTGGAAAAGAGTTAACATACCAGGCCTCAGAGTGCTCATTTTTAGAGAGGCCTGCTTGCAAGGTTGGCCCTTGGCTGATATCCAGGAACTTGGATTTCAGGAGGATTCCCACACACCCAACTGATAAGAATAGTTCGCTATGCCTCCATTATTTATGCAAACAATATGGTTATGTTGAACACCTGCTTTCCTTCTAGGAATCTGGAATTCTCATACATGATAAGCAGTGAATGCCTACAAGGCTATCCCTCAATAAAAAGCCTGGGTGCCAATTAGCTTAAGTACTGTGCAATGTATACATATATTAAAACCTCACACTGTATCCCATAAATATTTACAATTATTGTTTGTCATTTAAAAATAAAAATAAAAAGGTCCTGGGTGCCAACTTTCTAAAGAGCCTCCTCAACAGGCAACATTTCACACATGTTATCACAACTTGTTGCTGGGGGACTAACGTGGTCCCTGTGTGACTCCAGTGAGAGGACTCTGGAAGCTTGTGACTGGTTTCGCCAGACTTTGTCCCACGTACCTTTTTCCTTTGCTGAGTATAACTACGTGCTGAGTCTTGCGAATCCTCCTAGAGAATCTTAATGATCTTGTGGTTGCTGATACATGACATTAGGACATTAGAGTCTTGCGATCACTTCAAACTAATCCTTCCAAAATGCAATTATTTCTCCTTCCAAAATTCACTCTCTCTCTTAATTTACTAGTTTCTATCAATAAAACAAGTTCCTATTATTACCCTGGCTAGAAACCTCTTGTGCCTTCTCACTTTCTCTTATCTACTAGGTCCTATTGCCAAGTCCTAGTACTATAATTGCTCTTTCACAAATTCTCTCTATATTAGCACAATTATTTGTCTTTCCAGTCCCTGTAACCTGAAATATCAAGTATCCTTGCACAAATATGCATTATCTATAAACAGATAAAAAACAAAATCAACCACATAAAATTGCTTTCAGTGATTTGTGAAATATATTTTCCAAAAACCAAACATATCATACCTAAAGAGAACAGGGTATGGATCATCCCTCTCTGGAGGTCCAGTAATTCGTGCCATGGTTGGGAAAGACTTAACAGGAGGCTGGATCATTGTATGAGGTGCAGTTTCCATTAAATGAAAAACTTCTTCTAGGAGGTTAATAAGCTTTTCTATCTCCCCTTCACTTATATTTGAGGATTCCAAAAGATCCATATCCATAGAAGCTTCTACCTCATTTTCATATTCTGGGTTTGTTCTCTCAAGTCCAGCATCTGGGTCATGATCAGGTTCACTGTGGTTAGGAACAGACGAAGTCTTCTCTGCTAAATGGTCACCAAGTCTTTTAATCTCTAACAAGACTTCATAGAAATGGCATTTCTGAAGAATAGCTGAACCAGCAGTGACAACCCTTACAGTCTGATCTAAAAGTATGAGTTCCAGAAGTTTCTGATAGCCACTTTTTTCACTCTGCCTACCTCTTAAAAAAGCTTCCATTCCTTCTGTCATACTAATGACACTGTCCAAAGCTTTAAAGGCATTTAACTTAAGAGAAGATGACACATGATCAGCAAACAGAAGCTCAAATAATCCATTGATCACTCCTGCTTGCAGCAGTTCCGTAACTCCTTGAACCCCACATTCTGCTAGTGAGGACACTAATTTGGTCCCAGCTTTTAGCTGTCGGACATTTAAGGCGATAGGCTGGCGAAGGGCTACCTGTAGATTTAAAGCTTGCATGGTCCAGTCCACCAACTGGCCAAGGGAGTCTTGTTTTGTGTTTTTCAATTGCAAATAGCTTAATCCTTTTATTATTAAACTTGGAATTTCTTCTAAAGCTGTTACCCATCTTGCACCTCTCTCTTCTCGATACAAATCTAATAGTTCAGTTAATTTCACTGAGGCTTCTATTGCCCCTGAATTTTCTTTATCTGGACCTTGATCCTTTAGTCTACTGATTTCTATTTCAAAAGTTGTCTTGTATGGACAGCTGAAATATAAGAGTGGTACAAGCTCCCTGTCATATGGATCATATGTCATAGGAGGAACTGAAGCTAAATCTTCAGCAGTGTATTCAACATCAAAGTGTGGATACTTAAATGTTTCACGCTCCAAGTCAGCGATTCCATCTTCATCACTGGAAATTTGTTCATAGCCATCATCCCCTGAAAATTAGTTTGAATAATATTTAATTATTATATCATTGCTGTTTAATGCATAAAATCTGGTTGATCAAAAAACAGTTTAGTAGTACAGCAAACATTAAGAATTAATAATTTTCTCAATAAAATTAACTTCTGCCCCAACACTTTATCCACAATTACCAACATTTTAGAACTATGGACAAATTTCTTAAGCAAATTCTTCTATCATATCTCTTCAGCTTTACAACACACTCTGTAACAGATATCTTTTCCTCACAGGAATAAGAAATGCCTCAAAGTAACAAAAATACCTCTCTCAGGAGGGAAGAAATTAAGCTTGCCCTCTTGAGAGATTGTTTCCAGAGAATTCCTCCAGCCCTCTTTTGACATTCCTTTGCTTAGCCTTAGCAATACACTGGTATTTGAAAAGATAAAGGCCTACAGGGGCTCGATGCTGAAATAAGCCAGATGTCTTCTATTAAAAATTAAATAAGGGCCAAGCGCAGTGGCTCACGCCTATAATCCTAGCTTTCTGGAGGCCGAAGTGGGAGGATAGCTGCAGCTCAGGGGTTCGACACCCGCCTGAGCACAGTGAGACATCGTCTCTATATTTAAAAAAAAAAAAAAAAGAAAGAAAGAAAAAGAAAAAAAAATTAAATAAGCCAGCCTCATTCTCTCACCTTCTCTACCAAAATGTCCTCTGATATAGAAAACTGCCTGCCTGAAATTTAACTATTTTTTGCCACTCAAATACAATAAACCTAAAAAAGATTATTTGGTAATCTGGGGATAAGAGAAGCTAAGAAAACCATCACTCAATAATCCAATCATTTGAGTGTTTTGTAACAGGGCCCTTGTGATTCTGAAATGACACTCATGCTCACATCACTACTGTAGGAAAAAACCAACGCAGATTAGCTGTCATTTTGCATAAATGCCTTAACATTACATGCTATTTCTTAGACAAATGAAGAGTTAATTAGCTTGAATATCTCTCATGTTTTACTTTCAAAGGAAAAATAAGGCCTAATTAAAGGACTACATCATACTGCCCCGTGTCCTTGTGTAACTGAGACTTTTCTGCCTGAATTTCTAAAAATAATGTAGCATTTTGCTAAAATATCTAGCTGGCAGACATCTTTAAGAATTCCAACCAGCTTACATCATTCCTTACTCTGAAAACAGCCACCAAATCCCTAACCAACATGCATTTGCAACATGACCCTGTTTCCCTGGCCAAAGCTGATGGTATCAAGCGGCAACTTGTACTGTAGCAAGCCAAAGAGAATCTCTCTCCTAGGAAATTGGAAATGGGACTGAGATACAGTCAAGCAGTTCAGACTGGTTGGTTAGACAGAGTAAATTAAAGCTGTGGGTTGAATAAATAACAGTTAATTGACAGAGAGAGTATAAAGCAGACACAAAAAGCACAAAAAAGATGGAAATCTCATTTTTAGTCATGCCTTGAGGTCCAGCTACATTCTGACCCTCAGTTGTTTTTTTTTTTTTTTAATATTTTTTCTCCCTCTCTTCCTCTCCCCCCTGCCCGCCTTTTTTTAATAGACTCTTGGATTTCTTGAAACCCATTATCTTTTTTTTTTTTTTTTTTTTTGAGGCAGAGTTTTGCTCTGTTGCCCTGGGTAGAGTAAAGTGGCATCATCATAGCTCACTGCAACCTCAAACTCCTGGGCTCAAGCAATCCTCTTGCCTCAGCCTCCCAAGTAGCTGGGACTACAGGTGTGCACCACTACGCCTGGCTGATTTTTCTATTTTTAGTAGAGACGGGGTCTCACTCTTGCTCACGCTGGTCTTGAACTCCGGAGCTCAAGCAATCCTCCTGCCTCGGCCTCCCAGAATGCTAGGATTACAGCCATGAGCTACCATGCCCAGCCCCATTTATCTTTGCTATAAATTATCTTGCATTCTTCAAAGTTACATTGAATTAAGTTTCTAGCACTTAAAACCAAAATCCCTAAGCTAACATAACCCACCTTCACCTTCTTCATCCTCTTCACCTTCTTCTTCTTCATCTTCCTCTTCCTCCTCAGGGATGCTGTCTACTGTATGACGATCATCCTCATCCTCATCCTCTTCTTCCTCTACATCCACATCATCTTCATCATCTTCTCCTTCTTCTTGCTGTTCCTCTTCTACTTCTCCTTCATCAGAATATTGACCTTCCTGGGGGACAGAATTCCGATCAGGAGAAATAGGCTCGAAGTAATCTTCTCTGTGAGGAGCATCCTCTTCCTTGTCACCAGACACTGAAAAATTGAGGTTTAAGGCACAGACTATTTTAATGGTTTAAGTAATACAAGGCAGCAGGATTAAATAAGGCAACTACTTAATGATATTTTGGATGTTTTAGTTCATAAATACCCTTTAAAAAGGTGGGAGAATTTACTTGTTTTTAAAAAATATTAAGTGTATACATTGTATAACTTCATATAGTGAGAATTAATAAAGTATACTATTTTATGTTCTAGTACCATAAACAAATCCTTTTCTTTTTAGGTATTAAGTAACTATCTCTTTTCCAATACATACTACTTGTTTTTTAACTGACTCTTTTGTATATGTCACTATAGCAAACTAACACTTTATTTTCAAAGTAATGTTGGCATAGCTTCAAATGAATTAACTAATTTTTTTAAACAAGTTCATTAATCAATAGAAAAATACAAGGAAATATTGCACAGCATGGGGGGGGAGATTAATCAACTTTTGATTACCAGCATCTAATTTCTTTTCTTTAATCAAAAGGAACTATTAATAATCAAGAAGAAAAAAAACCTAGCACTGATTTTATTTATACCTGGCAGAGGCATAGGATCATCTTCATCATCATCAGGTGGAGGGGGTCCTGGAGGAGTTCTTGGTCCCCTTGGCTGTGGTCTTGGAGGGCTTCCATTAAACTGATCTTCTTTCTCCCCATCAGCTAGAGTTTTATTAGAGACAGAAAAAGAACTTTCAAATCACAGTTGACCTTTCAACAACACAGGTTTGAACTGTGTGGCTCCCCTTATACTCGAAATACAGTATTCACAGCATGTAAAACCCACACATATACAAAAGGCCAACTTTTCCTACATGCAGGTTCCTCTGGACAGACTTCAGGATGACTGTATTAAAGTATAGAAAGATGAATGCATGAAAATATCCTTTTCATCATTTGAGATTTCCATCTTCAGAATTTATTGATAATAATCTTTTCCTTCCTAGTGTCTTAACAGAAATTTTGCTAAATAATCTATATTGGTAAAGTCAGGATTTCTGACTTCTCACGTACCAAAATGTATACATTCTTTGGCATAATCGCAGAGAAATGAAGACTAATTTTTGTGCCAAAAATATAGGCCAATTTGTAATAGCCAAAAACTACAATAGAAACTACCCAAATGTCCTTCAATAAGTGAAAGATTAAATAAACTGTTGTACATTCATACTATTGATACCACTCAGCCATAAAAAAGAACAAACTATTGATATACATAACAAAGTGGACAAAATCTCAAGGAAATTATCTTCAATGAAAAAAGTCAATCTCAAAAAGATACAGTATACCATTTCTGTAACTTTTGTAAAATAATATAATTATATAGATGGTGAACAGATTAGTGGTTGCCAAAATTAGAGATGAATGGGATAGATATGGATATAAAGGGGTTAACACGAGGAAACCTTATGGCAACGGGATAGTTAAGTATCTTGATTATGGCGGTGGTTCTATAAGGCTACCCGTGACATTAAAAAGCACCAAGCTACACACAAACATGTACATGTCTAACTGGTGAAATCTAAACAAGTTCTGCAGATTGTACCAATGCCAATTTTCTGGTTTTGATATTGTACTATAGCTATAAAAGATGTTAACACTGGGGGAAGCTAAAGAATACACAGGACTTCCCCGTACATTTCTTTGAAACCTCCTGTGAAATCTGTAATTATGTCAAAGTAAAAAGTTAAGTAAATTGAACAAAATGTTAAAGTAACTGCTATACATGTCAAGCATTGTGACAAGACTAAAGACACAAATATCAGTAAATATACTCTCTGTCCACAAGGAGCTCAGTCTGGCAAAAAAGACAAATAAGTACAGAAGAAGGAAGAAATAAAGGAAAAATAAAAGTAAAAGACTAACTATGCTTAGCAGGTAAGATATAAGAAAACATAAAGTGCAGTGTATGACCACCATTAGAGAAAAAGAGCTTATACGACATTACTATATCAGGATTAATAGAAACAAAACTCATTTTATTTGTACTCACAAAATGCTAAATGTAAAGAAATTTTTTCCCTAATGACCTCAATTATAATTTCACAATGTAATCCTGAATCTCCACTCATTCATGCATTCATTCATAGAGACACAGTTTCACTATATTGCCCAGACTGGACTCAAACTCCTGAGCTCAAGTGATCCTCCCCACTCAGCCACCCAAGTAGCTGGGATTACAAGCATGTGCCACTGTGCCTGGATCTGAATCTCCTTATTTCAACTCCTTACAGTAATTAGTACTGGAGTAAGAAAAAGAGATATGAGCCCATAAGCCCTTGGAAACATAAGCCCAGCTGCCTACCCTACAGAAAGAAAGCCACTGAAGTGTACTGAAATTCTTATTTTTCTTGTTTCTGGCTAATGAGCAAAAGGTTCTCTAAAGTAGGAGAAATCTGCATTAGTTAAGGTTTATACATCTTAAAAATCTGAAATGCATTCCTGAAAAAAAATTTCCACTAACATAAGCATTCCAGGAATACATATCAAACTTCCTGCCTACTCTTCAATTAGTTTAGAAATAATTTTGATAGTAAACCATGAATAGCTATTGGATTATATTATCATTAACATATTTTAGCCAGGCACGGTGGCTCACGCCTGTAATCCTAGCACTCTGGGAGGCCAAGGCGGGAGGATCGCTCAAGGTCAGGAGTTCGAGACCAGCCTGAGCAAGACGCAAGACCCTGTCTATACTAAAAATAGAAAGAAATTAGCTGGACAACTAAAAATATATAGAAAAAATTAGCCAGGCATGGTGGCGCATGCCTGTAGTCCCAGCTACTCGGGAGGCTGAGGCAGGAGGATTGCCTGAGCCCAGGAGTCTGAGGTTGCTGTGAGCTAGGCTGACGCCACAGCACTCTAGCCAGGGTGATGGAGCAGGACTCTGTCTCAAAAAAAAAAAAAAGAAAAGAAATTGTAAACACTTCAACATAAAAAGAAATTCTCATAGGAAAGAATAAGAGACTGCCAGATATCTTGTCAAGTCTTAAGCAAAGTTCAAAAGGTAGGTGAGATCTTTGAATTACCTTTTTTTTATATAATAGACATAAGTTTCACTGATGAAAGCAAATTTAAAATTCTCACCATGTTTTGGATTCCTTTTCAAACTTGGCTGTGGCTGGGGAGGTGGTGGTGGTGGAGGTGGTGGTGGTGGTGAGTCTCTGTCATGACTTATCACTCTATCCACTGATCCATATATTGCCAGTGTCAGACAGTTATACCAGCCTCTTAGCACCAGACCATCAGTATTCACCTGGTTTGCAGGGGTAAAAAAAAAACTTCCAAATTAATGTTTTAATATGCCAGAAGTAAACTGGTATCAAAATAGTTTGTGGCTCAACTAAAATCTTTAAAAGTATGCTGAAAACGCAAAGGTCAAATTGGTGAAATTTACCAAGAGGCACAGCTTTTGTATGGTTCTCCAAGATTACCATAACTAAATCTGTCCTAAGACTACACCTCCCCAGTCCTGTAAGTTTAACCAGATTCCCACCCAAGAGAAGAGAAATGAGAATAAAATTAAATGGGAGCTATTGCTAATTAATAAATTAAACCTCAATAGCTACTGGGGATCAAGGATGGGAAGAAAAGTATAAATTGTGCCCAGCCTCAAGAATGACAAAGTTCATAAAATTGTATAGCATTCTTTTTATATGCCCAAATCATATATGCAGGTATATTTTATGTACTCATATTGTACTTAAAAAAGGGAACCCAAAGGCATTAAATAAATTGTTTTTGCAAAGAAACGTTCTCCTAAAAATATCAAAGACTTGGCCAACGCCATTAACCCTCAATATTTCCTCATAAAATAAAAATAACTTTATGCTTTTCAAAGCTGATCTATCTTAATGGCTAGATCTTTACAACTATGATAGTTAGAACAAATATTATTGTTACCTTTTAATAAATAAAAAAATCAGGGTGTCTGAAGAAGAACCTGCTCTAGAAACCAAAGCCCCTGACTTCTGGGTTCTCATTACATTCTACCATACTCGGTAAAGATGAAGTTGTAAGTGTTATTGGGGCCTCTTCTGGAAGCACAATAAGGAAGAGAGAATTTGATATTCTCCTTGCTAGACTATACAGGGAAACTGGGGATCAGAAGAAAGGCTCAAAGTCTATGCCCAAGAATTGATAGATTCTTGGCAGAAATCCCTTTGGGAGGAAGATAAATAGATAACGATGACAATTTTTAGTCTAAACAGGATGCAGAGGATTAAATAATCATGCCCACCCCCAAAATCAAACAGCAAACTGCTGTCCCATACAAAATCATAATTATTTTTGCATTTTAGATCTTCCATTAGCTATTTCTAGAATGGCAATTGCTGTATCAAGAAAAATGGCATGCTTTTGATAAGGAAGGAGAAATATGAAATACGTATTTTTAAAGAAATCTTAGTTAAGGTACAGTAATGTCTAATAACAATCTGCCTATCAACTTCTGAATTTGCTCACCTTAATAAAAGAAGGGAAAGCACAAATGCTGGTCTCTTCCTAATTCAAGTATATAACTAGGGGAAGAAAGAGCTTTATAGGTAGAGAATGACATTACAATGTCTTTTTTTTTTTTTTTTTTTTTTTTTTTTTTTTTTTTTTGAGACAGAGTCTCACTCTGTTGCCCAGGCTAGAGTGAGTGCCGTGGCGTCAGCCTAGCTCACAGCAACCTCAAACTCCTGAGCTCAAGCGATCCTCCTGTCTCAGCCTCCCGAGTAGCTGGGACTACAGGCATGCGCCACCATGCCCGGCTAATTTTTTTTTTTTTCTATATATATTTTTAGCTGTCCATATAATTTCTTTCTATTTTTAGTAGAGATGGGGTCTCGCTCTTGCTCAGGCTGGTCTCGAACTCCTGAGCTCAAACGATCCGCCCACCTCGGCCTCCCAGAGTGCTAGGATTACAGGCGTGAGCCACCACGCCCGGCCGACATTACAATGTCTTTACACCACCGTAAAATAGCTTCTGGATACAAGAGGAATCAGATAAGAAATGATGACATCCTGCAGCACTAAAACCAAATAAACTGACATTCTGCATCAATAATTTATTTGGATCACAAACTTTGAATGGAAGTGAGAACAAACAGCAATGACAAGTTGAAAACTGACTTCCACAATTACCTTTGAGTTGGGTCTAAAGATGATGGAAGTATTCTCATCATATTCCAGGCTGCCAAAAAGAGTGGGAATAAATACACAGGCTGAAACACTGAACATCATAGATGATGAAGTCTTTCTTGATCCAACTATTTTAATGTAATCAAATGCTACGTTTTTGTTTTGATTGAATAAACCATGAAGTTTGGGTTTAATTTACTGTCCCCAAAATGTTATCAAGAAAAAGAATAAATCAATCCCTGAAATTCTGAATTGGTTTGGGTTGAGTACAGATATCAATATTTTGTTAAAAGCACCCCAGGTAATTCTAATATACAGCCAGAGTAGAGAACCATTGCATTACATTTATACAAAAATGCAGACTACAACTAATATGTAAGAAAAGCACCTATTTTTATCAAGTGGCTATTGACATAAGAACACCCTAAAATAGTAAAAACTATCTGCTTCTAATTTTCTAGGTTTCCCTTAATTTAAAAAGGTTAAATTACCAATATAATTTAATAATAAATGACAGAAGAATCAATAAAAGAATGATGTCTAAGAAACTGTTAATTTCTGACAGAAATAGAAATTTTCCCACATTTAAGCTACCTTTAAAATTTTTTATTTTATAAATGAGTTCTAAGTAAATGCATTTAATGGTCAATTTGTTTGCAGATATCACAACCAGTTTTAATAACACCTTATATGCATTAAATAATCCCCAAAGGGAGTATCTATTAACAAAAGTCTCAATTTATAAAAGTGACTATGGAATTTTAAATTACAAAGTAGTATGATATAAAAGACACATAAAATATTAGCTCACGATGTGTTTATATAATTTTATTTAAGAATCAAAAAGCAATCTTTTCCAAATTAGATGGTTACTATTAAATTGTGTGAAAGTATCACATGCATAAGAAATACATGTAAGAGTAAAAACCAAACAAAAGATGGGGAATGTTTCATACATTTAAAATTTTATTTTGTAAATATACTCAACATCTTCTTACGAGTTTGACATTTCTTTAATATTGCCTTGATAAAATTAAACCCTGCATTCTTGGATCTTCCAGCAGATACATCCTTTTCTTCTAGCTAACGAACAAAAATGTTTTGCTTACTAACTCATAAGTTACTAGTGAAATTACCTAGCAGGTACGTACCTTCCCAACCTATCGAAAACTGGGGCACTTGGTTTGCTTACATTGTTGAAGAATAAGTCTAATTGAAATGTGTGTGGCGATGTCTCCCTGTGAATAAAACAAAGTCAAAATATCAGCCTTTGTAATAATCAGTTCCCAAATTAAGACAAAAAATATAGTAAGTACAAAGTTAAGAGCAATTCTAGAATTAGAGTATAACATTCCTAAGATTTAAATAACAAAAACATAGATTGAATATTTTTTTCTTTTTTTTTAATGAAGGGGTGGAGGGTTGGGAGGAGGGGGGCTCAATTTCCTTGGGGTTTTTTTGTTGTTGTTGTTGTTGTTGAGACAGAGTCTTACTCTGTCGTCCTGGGTAGAGTGTAGTGGCGTCATTGTAGCACACTGCAACCTCCAACTCCTGGGCTGTAAGAGATCCTTCTGCCTCAGCCTTCCAGGGAGCTGGGACTACAGGCACACACCACAATGCCCAGCTGATTTTTTTTTCTTTTTGGGAGAGATGGGGGTCTCATTCTTGCTCAGGCTGGACTCCAACTCCTGAGCTCAAGCAATCCTCCCACCTCGGCCTCCCACAGTGCTAGCATTACAGGCATGAGCCATCGCACCTAGCCTTAATATGACATTTTATGTAATTTTATTGACATCCAATTCTCAACTGGACAACTGTTACTGAAAATAAAATTTTAATCAAGTATCTTTTATCTGCTACATGGTGTCTACCTTAAATAATTAAAATTTTTAATTTATTTTAAAGGCAAATACTAATTGTTGTGATATCTATCTAATTGTATAATTATATCACTGCTCCCTTTCATTATAGCAAAAAGAATTAGGGGTTAACTAACTTCAAGTTGTTTTTTTGAGACAGGGTCTCACTCTGTTGCCTAGTCTAGGGTACAGTGGCCCAATCATAGCTCACTACAACCTCAAGCTTCTGAACTCAAGTGATCCTCCTGACTCAGCCTCCCAAATAGCTAGGACTACAGGCAAGTGCCACCATGTCCAGCTAATTTTTAAAAAAAAATTTTTATAGAGATAGGGTCTCATGATGTTTCCCAAGCTGGTCCTGAACTCCTAGGCTCAAACAATCCTGCCTTGGCCTCCCAAAGCACTGCGATTATAGGCATGCGTCACTATGCCCAGCCTCAAGTTCTATATTATAATTGCAATTTGATTTCAACTTAATCCACATTAACACAAGGCTGTAATCATAATCTTAGCATCAGAGCCCTAAATTGTGACTTAAAGCCTAAATTGAAATTTCTTTTTTTTTTTTTTAAATTTTAAATTAGCTGTCCATATAATTTCTTTATATTTTTAGTAGAGACGGGGGTCTCGCTCTTGCTCAGGCTGGTCTCGAACTCCTGAGCTCAAAAATCCTCCCGCCTCAGCCACCCAGAATGCTAGGATTACAGGCATGAGCCACCGCGCCCAGCCTGAAATTTCTATAGTAGTAATTTACACAAATATTTTGGTCTTTTTAAAATAGATTATATAGTTAAGATTAAAGCCTATTTAATTTGCATTAGACTGAAATTTTGATACACTTCATGTAAAAGATACCATATCATAGCACCATTGGCCAAAATTCCTTAGGATCAACTAAAATCTTGGCTTTAAACACCACATTCTTTGTTCTTGTTCATATAAAAACCCAAATGGTAAAAAGCATCATGACCAGAGTACTATCGAAGAGATTCCTTTATGCACTTCATGCATGATAGAAGTACAAATGGTACAGTCATTCTGAAAGGCAATGTGGCAATAAAGTTCAGGAGACTGAAAAAATGTTCACGTCACGCTATGATTTGAAAGTATCCCTCAAAGTTCATATGTTGGAAACTTAATCCTCAATGCAACAGTATGGGGAGGTAGGCCCTAATAAAAGGTGATTAGGTGAATGGATTGATGTTGTTACCTGGGTAGTAGGTTAGTTATCCCATAGTGGGTTAGTTAGCGTGGGTGTGCTTGTTATTTAATAAAAAAGCAAGTTCAATCTCCTTTTGCTCTCTTGCTCCCTCTGGCCCTTCTGCCTTCCTCCATGTGAAGACACAACAAGAAGGCCCTTGTCAAACGCTGGCACCTTGATATTGGACTTCCCAGCCCCCAGAAATGTGAGAAATAGATTGCTTTTCCTTATAAATCATCCAGTTTGTGGCATTCTATTATAGTAACACAAAATGGACCAAGACACCCCATTTGATCCACTTTTTTCTAGGAAGTGTTTCCACAGAAACACTAATATGCAAATAAGGATTTTTTTCAAGAGGAGACTCATCATATACTGTTACTTGTAATTTGAAAACTAAAAACGATCTAAGGGGTCAGGTATGGTGGCTCATGCCTGCAATCCCCATACTGTGGCAGGAAGATCATTTGAGCACAGGAATTTGAGACCACCTGAGCAACACAGCAAGAGATCCCAACTCTACAAAAAATAGAAAAGTTAGCTAGGCTTGGTGGTGTGTGCCTGTGGTCCCAGCTACTCAGGAGGCTGAGGCAGGAGGTTGCAGTGAGCTATGATGACGCCACTGCACTCCAGACTGGGCAACAGAGGGGGACCCTGTCTCAAAAAAAACAAAACAAAACCATCTAATGGTCCCCACAAAAAAGACTAATCAAATAAATTACAGCACATTCAATTCCTTAGACTATGTAGCTATTAGAAATCATAAATTCGGATAACATTAAATAATATGAAAGTATTCCTGACACATTATTAAATGAAATAAAGGAATACACAGAACAATATACAGTAGGGTCAGAGTAACAACATACATTTACCTTACCCGAATTCAACCATATATGCCCAACAACTCTAGTCTCTCCATCTTGCCCTTCCTCTTCAAACTAGACCCTGGACTCTCAAATCTCAAGAAAAGAGAAAAGAGCTAAAATGTAAACTCTTTACTTCTGACCCACTATAGGCTCAGGTCCTAGTCACTGAAAAGTGATTTAAAGAATCCAGGGTAATCTGACTACATTAGACTTTTATCTCACAACTTGGTGACTATAAAAAAAAAAAACCTACCCTCACATATTTACCACATGTAAAAAAACAACATAATATATGTACACACATACATACATAAACATGCACACACATTAAAAACCACAAAATACCAAATGTTAAGATTGTCTTGGAATAGAGAAATTATAGGGATTTTAACTTTACCTACGCATTTCTGAATTTTATAAAGAGAAAAGACACTATTGTAAAGTATGCTCCCAAATATCATTTGATCTCTAACATTACTTTCAACCTTGAGATTCCAGTCTTCCTGACTTGGATTTGTTTTGTTGTGTTAATACTTTATTTCACTGTTCTGTAACGTATTAATCATGTATAAAGCTGTTTCTGATACTTTTATATTTGGAGTTACTAAAACACAAAGAGCCACTCATCCCTAGCTAAGAAAAGGAAAAGGGATGAGAGGGAAAATGAAACCAATACTCCTACTCATTGCAACTAATGGCAGAGATCCAGTTTGCCTGCTGTGGTAGCCAGCCTCCAAGATGGCCCCCAATGACTCCTTTAGCTTCCTAGCATTCACACCCTGTGTAGTTCCCTCCCATACTGTACCAGCAGAATATGTAACCAATAGAATACAGTAAAGGTGATAATGTCACTTCTGATATTAAGTTATAAAACACACTGACTGTGGCTTCCTTCTTGGGCATGCTCTCTATCACTCCTGGATCACTCACTCTGGAGCAAGCCCATGGTGTGGATCTCCTAGCAAGGAACTGAAACCTCCTACCAGGAGCCACTTGAGTGAGCTACCAAGCAAATTCTCCAGCCCCAGCCTGTATTTTGACTACAATCTCATGAGAGAACCTAAGCCAGCTAAGCCACTCCTAGATTCCTGATCCTCAGAAACAATTTGAAATAATAAATGTTTAGTTTTAGACTATTATTTGTTATAGAAAAACAGATAACTAATAGGTCTTGCTTGACCAAAAGCAGCACAAATAGAGAAGACTGTCAGATATATTATCGATACCCCATCTTTACAATTCTATATACATCTCCCTTTATAGGTAAAGAAAGAAATGTATAGGAAAACATGAGTTTTAATTTTCTTAAACATGGATCAAAGATATGAAGTCAATTATAATGATCCTTCATTACAAACATTAATTAAACATCTTACTGTTTTATTTTGAATCTTTTAATTTTTGAATGGTGGAGATTTTATATCTATTTCTACAATTAACAAACTATTTTTCACAATAATGAAGAAATGAGCCCTTAACTTTGAATCTGTCCCATAACACTTGACCATGATTTAACTAGTTTAACTCTTTTAGAAATTGAGTTATCCACAGCATGTCTATAATGAAATGTGATATTGATACATAAAACTAATACCAAGGCTATAAGCTAAAAACTCATGTAAGATATATTAATATTTATTATACATTTAGCTAATATACAATACTAGATTTAATATATTTATGATATATATTCATGTTTCCACAGCCAAAATTTGGCTTATATATCCAACCTTATAATTAAAATCAGAAGATAATGATTTTCATGTTACAACAAAGATCAAATTTCTCTATTTTATGTCAGTAGTTAAAGCTATCTATAACCCCATGTCAGGGACTAGATTTTACATCTTACTACTCACAGTAAATTAGAAAGAGAAAGCATCAAATAATTACTTGCTAGTTACAGCTATTGGCTAACTTGAAGCTACAAAATAAAAAGACATATCAGGCTAAGAAGATCACCAAGTCATAAAAACTGATACCATAAAATCATATAATAAGAAATGCAATAATGTAATAAAAAATAAATTTCTTAATATTCAAACTTTATCTTGCTTATTTTCAAGAGAAAAGTCAGGTTAAAAATACTTCATCTAGGCTGGGCACCGTGGCTCATGCCTATAATCCTAGCACTCTGGGAGGCCAGGGCGGGAGGATCAATTGAGTTCAGGAGTTCGAGACCAGCCTGAGCAAGAGCGAGACCCAAAATAGAAAGAAATTAGCTGGACAACTAAAAATATATAGAAAAAATTAGCTGGGCATGGTGGCGCATGCCTGTAGTCCCAGCTACTTGGGACGCTGAGGCAAAAGGATTGCTTGAGCCCAGGAGTTGGAGGTTGCTGTGAGCTAGGCTGAAGCCATGGCACTCTAGCCCAGGCAACAGGGTGAGACTCTGTCTCAAAAAACAAAACAAAAAAAAAAAACTTCATCTATTTGATTATGTCACCCCAGAATATTTTGGAAAATGTAAACCTATTTCCGCCAACATACATTGATTCACTCACTCATTTATTCATTCATTCATCTAGAGACAGAGCCTCACTGTCATCCAGGCTGGAACTGCAGTGGTACAATCACAGTTCCCTGCTACCTTGAACTCCTAGGCTCAAGAGATCATCCCACCTCAGCCTCCTGACCTCCTGAGTAGCTGGGACTATGGGTACACACCACCACATCCAGCTAATTTTTTTATTTTTTGTAAAGACATGGGTCTGGTTATGTTGCCCACACTGGTCTCAAACTCCTGGCCTCAAATGATCCTCCTATCTCAGCCTTCGAAAGCACTGGGATTACAGGTATGAGCCACCGTGCCTGGCATCCACCAACTTTAAAAAAAATAATGATTAAAGAAAATCTTACCCAGTACTTAGGTGAAATAATTATTCTTTTCAAGTTTAAGATGACATATGCGTTATATAGGAAATCTAGAGTTAATCACAATGCAGCATAACCATAACTGAAGAAAGTTTCAGGACTTTATTACTTACAAAATATTACCTTAAATTTTTGCATTTAAAAATACGTTTCTAAGACAATCTTTAGTCAAAAAACACTTTCAAAAAGAGAGTTTACTTACCCATATGCTCTATTGTCAGGCAGGCTGCTATGGGCTCTTACTCCTGGGGGTATGACTCGGACTTCATTGATATAAACCACACAAGGAAAACGAACAACATCTATATGAGAACTTTGCTTTAAAAAGAGGGGGAAGGGGGAACATATGTAAGTAAATAAGTTTCTCTATTCAAAATTTACTCATCTTCTATATAATTTTCTCATTCAGAATATCACAAATAACCTTAAAATAAACTTTGTATCATTAAATATATTATTTATAATGCTGTATGAATCATTTTTTAAAAATAGCTGATGATAAAAAGCACCTACTTAAGTCTCCCAATTTGTGTAACATTTTCTGTAGTGTATTTACTTCCCTTAGACCAATACAGACCCACTCTGAAACCTCTGGAGCCAAAAGCCTTTCAGAATCCTGACTTTTTGGATTTCCAGAAAGGTAATATGATACAAATACTGCATATTATAATACTTAAGACCTCAGTGGCTTCGCTTCTAGGGTAGTACCTTGTAATCAAAACGTTAATATTTCTTTTTTTTTTTTTTTTTTTTTTTGAGACAGAGTCTCACTCTGTTGTCCAGGCTAGAGTGAGTGCCGTGGCGTCAGCCTAGCTCACAGCAACCTCAAACTCCTGAGCTCAAGCAATCCTCCTGTCTCAGCCTCCCGAGTAGCTGGGACTACAGGCATGCACCACCATGCCCGGCTAATTTTTTCTATATATATTTTTAGCTGTCCATGTAATTTCTTTCTATTTTTAGTAGAGATGGGGTCTCGCTCTTGCTCAGGCTGGTCTCGAACTCCTGAGCTCAAACGATCCGCCCACCTCGGCCTCCCAGAGTGCTAGGATTACAGGCGTGAGCCACCGCGCCCGGCCAAAACGTTAATATTTCTGCAGCCACATGTATCAACATTCACACTATTATTTAGAATATAACGAGCATCATATCAGCATAGATCAGACTACATAGCCAACTGAACTCAGTGCAGATTTTTCCACCATTTTTGAATTTCTAAATTACAGACAAGAGACTGTAGATATGTACTTAGACCAGTTTACTTTGCTAAACTTACATATGAACTAATATCAAGGGATTAGGGAAGTCATTCAGACACTGAATGGTCAAGGTAAACCCCTACTGCAATTAAAAAAAAAAAATCCACAAAGAGTTTATCATAATAAAAAAAATGGGTAGCACAAATTATGTTTAATATATACTTATCTGTATGTATCATTTGACACAGAATTAGACAAACATAAGTCTTGTTTTCATTAATAAAAAATGAAATTTCACATTATTTTTGGACTATTTTACATCAACTTTTCCTAGCAGTTCAGTCAACTGTCACCACCTAGTGGTCAAAGTTCATCACAAGAAGAATGGTTTACATTATTTGTACCTAGAAAGACAGTCTCTTCCTCAAGTTGCAAAGAATATCATGCATATCAATATACCAAAAGAACATGTTGAAGGTAGTCTTTCCAGAAATGCAACAGAGGATGACTTCCTAATTTTGCATTTTAAACTTGGAGATTATAATATAGGGGTATAGAAATCCCAAAATATGTTTACTGTTCAAATGTACTTTAAACTCTCAAAGATATAAAACAAACAGGATGCATGCGAAGTGAGGCTGACTGCTAGCTGTTGTACAATATCCGTTTTCCTCTTCTTCTAGAGAAGTTTTAGCTGGGCACAAGTAAAGACTATTTACCAGACTTCTGGAAGCCAGTATGAACACATGATTACTAAATTCTGATCAATGGTATGTAAATAGAAATGATGTAGGCACCTCTGGGTCGTGCCCTTAAAGGGAAGATTCAGACTTTTAGACCTTTCTTCCACCTTTTCTTCCAATACTCTGTCTTTAAAACATGATATTATAGTGAGCTACTGTGTACGACACAGGTGACACTCTAAGGTTGGCAGAGGAACAACACAGAGAAGCCTGGGTTCCTGACATTACAGATCTTCCATATTAGCCCTAGATTATTTTCAACCAGATTACTGAAACACAAAATTTTATGTTAGCTAAATCCACTGTTACTTTGGCTTTTGTTACAACAGCTGAACTTGTATCCCAATTATTACAAATATGCCTTAGGTATTCAACAAATACCACAGATTTTTTTTTTTAAGGGCAGGGTCTCGCTCTGTCATCCAAGCCTACATCACCACATCCAGCTAATTTTTTTATTTTTTGTAGAGGTGGGGTCTTGCTATGTTGCCCAGGCTGTACCACAGATTTATATAAACTTTATATAAGCATAAGAGAAATAAGCATTTTGCCTCAACTTTGGTGCTATAGTTCCTGCTAGTAATAAGCTCTTTTATTTAAAAAGCTTACTATATAGAAGTTCCTTTGTTCACATAGTAATAAATTCTCATTTATTTATTTATATTTTTATAAATACAGGGTCTCACTCTGTCACCCACACTAGAGTACAGTGGTGCGATCCTAGCTCACTGCAGCCTCAAACTCCTGGGCTCAAGGAATCCTCCTGCTTCAGCCTCCCCAGTAGCTGAGATTACAAGTGTGCACCACCATGCCCAACTAATTTTAAAACAACTTTTTTGTAGAGACTGGGTCTTGCTATATTGCCCAGGCTGGTCTCTAGCTCCTGGTCTCAACGGATCCTCCTACCTGTCCTCCCAAAGTGCTGAGAGGCACTGTGCTCAACCTAAAGTCTCATTTATATGTACAAAGGAAGCTTAGAACAAAAGTTTATCAACTCTATCCTCCTGTAACCTGGCCTCTACTAATGAATGGCATTAGTAGTAGACTATAACATATGGACCTAAAAAATGAATTTAAGGATTTAGAGCCTTTCAAAATCTATTTTGTTTTTAAGTAAAAGAGTTTCTGTATTAGTTGCTACCATTTTTATTAAATACTTATTTCCAAGCATTTATTAAATGTCTACTATATTCCAAGATACGGTAGGTTCTGAGGATATGAAGACAAGACATAATCTCTGCTATTAAGGAACAATCTAAGGCTGGGCACATTGGCTCACTCCTGTAATCCTAGTACTCTGGGATGCTGAGGCGGGAGGATTGCTTGAGCTCAGGAGTTCGAGACCAGCCTGAGCAAGAGTGAGACCCCATCTCTACTAAAAATAGAAAAATTTGCCAGGTGTCATGGTGTGCGCCTGTAGTCCCAGCTACTCAAGAGGCTGAGGCAGGAGGATCACTTGAACCGAAGAGTTTGAGGTTGCTGTGAGTTAGGCTGAAGCCATAGCACTCCACTCAGGGCAACAGAGTGAAACTCTGTCTCAAAAAAAAAAAAAAAGGGAACAGACAATATACTGTGGTAGACAAATAGATAAATTGCCACAATACAGATTCACACAGGATGCTACGAAAATTCAGAGGGGCACTTAGCTAACTCAGATTGTGGGGAAACATTTGTGGAGGAAGAAGGATGCCAAGAAAGGTTTCCCAAAAGAAGTAGCACCTAAGCTAAGTAAGTCTTCAAGGAAAATAAGAATCAGTGGAGGCCGGGCGCGGTGGCTCACGCCTGTAATCCTAGCACTCTGGGAGGCCGAGGCAGGTGGATCGCTCGAGGTCAGGAGTTCGAGACCAGCCTGAGCAAGAGTGAGACCCTGTCTCTACTAAAAACAGAAAAAATTTAGCTGGGCGTGGTGGCATGCACCTGTAGTCCCAGCTACTCAGGAGGCTGAGGCAGGAGGATCACTTGAGCCCAGGAGTTTGAGGCTGCTGTAAGCTAGCAGCACTCTAGCCCAGGCAACAGACTGAGACTCTGTCTCAAAAAAAAAGAAAAAAAATTAAATTAAATAAAAAATAAATCATCCATCCATTCAAATACCAAGTGCTATTGATTAAAACCCTAAATAGCTCTCAAATCTGTATATTTCCCTCCATTTCTGCTGTTGCTCCTTTAGTGCTATATACTACACTGCTCTAATCTGGATTACAGTAAATAGATCCTAACTGGTTCTGTGCTTCTTTCTTGCCCCCCCCTTCAACCAATTCTCCCGTTGCAGTGTGCTCTTTGTAGAATATGAACGCATTACTTCTTGCTTCTTACTGCTGTCAAGCCAAATTCCTAGGTCTTATAAGTAAGGTTGGCCTCTTTTTCACTCCAAACTTCTATCCCTAATACACCATGCTTTTTCTCATTTTCATGCCGTCATTCACGCTGCTCTCTCTGCTTAGAACTCCCTCACACCCCTCTGTCCCAACTCCCTTTTAGATGTCAATTTTCTCTTGAAAGCTGAACCAGATCAAGTCTAGACAGGTACCTCTCCCTTGTATAAACAAAGTCCTTTATTTAACTGAATTGCAACGGCCTCATTTCTCTCTCTCATTAGTGTATGTGCTTCAAGAAGACAACAACCAAGCCTCAGTTTACTGTATATTCATATGCCTAGTATATTCATTTAATAAATGAAGGGCTTTTCATAAGCACTTAAAAGCTTATTAAATTGTGTTTTCAGAGAGTTAAAAATAAAGCTTAGGAAGAAAGGTTGGCAATGAGATATCATGGAAGTGCTTATGATCAGGAAAGTAACAGGAACGTGAAGAACAGACTGGTCAGATTCCACAATTCTAAGCCACATTTACCTGCGGAAGGAGTGTTTAAAGGTTACAGTGTAGCTGTCTCCCCTCAGTCTACTATCCCTGCAACTACCGTCTCTTTCTACCTGCTCCCTTAGCTATCACATCTATTCCTACCCCTTCCATTATCACTTCTGCAGATGAGTTCCAAGTAGGTTTCCTAAAAGAAGCTCTAAAATGACCTCTAAAAAGAAAGGACCTTCTAGCATCAACCACTTCCATAAGACAGTATTTTAAACCCAGCATTTCACCTGGAAAGTAATAAACGGATAACTAAAAATGTATAATTTATCTTAAAGAATATTATATCACTGTTTGTAAAGTCAGAAATCTAAACATATAAGAATTTATTATATTGTATAGAATATCTAAGGAGAGAAACAGGATCGCTAGGGGACAGGGATGGGAGATTTTTTTTTTTTTTTTGAGACAGAGTCTCACTCAGTCACCCAGGCTGGAGTGCAGTGGCATCATCATAGCTCAATGCAACCTCAAACTCCTGGGCTCAAGTGATCCTCCTGCCTCAGCATCCCAAGTAGTTGAGAGTACAAGTACACATCACCACACCTGCTAATTTTCTACTTTTTGTAGAGACAGGGCTTTTGCTCAGGCTGGTCTTAAATTCCTGACCTCAAGCAATCCTCCCACCTTGGCCTCCCAGAGTGTCAGGATTACAGGCATGAGCCACTGTGCCCGGCCAAAAGACTTACTTTTTACCGTATACCCTTTTGTACCTTTTGACTTTGTACCTCATACATGTCTTACCTAGTAGGAAAAAAAAAAAAAGAAAGAAAGAAAGAAAATTTTTATAAATGAAGCTTACTTTTAAACTGTTATACATATGTATTTCTTGATTTATAAAGATGCACAACATATTGATAGGTGATAAAACACAAAACGGTATTATGGTATTGGAACACTAATGTAGGTGGTGGGTGTACACATTTAAGCATAATATTAAGTAGAGGATTTGGAAAATATTAATATAAAGATACCTGGTAATCACAGCTACAAAATACAAAATACTGATTATAACAGGATTTGGGAGAGAGACAGAGAAAGGAAATCAATTCACTCATGTCCTTCAAGACTCAGCTCAAATGTGATCTCTACTAAGCCTTACCCAATCACCTCCAGAGGAAGGTATTTACTACCTGCCCTATCTTCTCATGGTCCTCAATGTTTGTCTAAGAATGAATAAAGGAATAATAGATTAAATATATGATAAACAAATGAATGCCAATTTTCTAAACTAGAATAGTACTAAACTAATTCATCATATCCTTCTTTCTTTCATTTTTGACTGTTCTCTATTTCTATACACATGGTATGTTTTGTTCTGATCCAACTACTGCCCCCATTGTGAGTTTTCTAAAGCCTCACTGGAATTATAGTAATTGAACAAACAGGGCTAACTGACTCACATGAAATGTGAGACCATACTTAATGCATTGTCCATAGAAATGCCAAAGTTCTCCAATTTTTGTCTTTTACAGACCATCCTTTAAATTAGAAGATCAAGGCTGTCAATTTTTATTTTGCCAAGTAAAGCATTAAGATACAACCACTACCCACTATGATCATTATCTCCTAAGACAAAAAACATTTTTCATTCATATACTTATTGAGCACCTACATTTTGCTAAATACTGCCCAACGGCACTGGAGATACAGCTGAAAGCAAGAGACATTCTACATATCCTCATGAAGCCTGATGCTAGAACACACTTTTTTTTTTTTTTTTTTTGAGACAGAGTCTCACTCTGTTGCCCGGGCTACAGTGCCCTGGCGTCAGCCTAGCTCACAGCAACCTCAAACTCCTGGGCTCAAGTGATCCTTCTGCCTCAGCCTCCCGAGTAGCTGGGACCGCAGGCATGCGCCACCATGCCCGGCTAATTTTTTTCTATACATATTTTTAGCTGTCCAGATCATTTCTTTTTTTTTTTTTTTTTTTTTTTAAGTAGAGATGGGGTCTCGCTCTTGCTCAGGCTGGTCTCGAACTCCTGACCTCAAGCCATCCTCCCGCCTCGGCCTCACAAAGTGCTGGGATTACAGGCGTGAGCCACCGCGCCCGGACTAGAACACACTCTTGATAAAAATAAAAGAAATAGTCTCTGAACAATAGTTTTCTAAATTCAGTTTACACTAGGAGAAAGACGAAGTTTGTCCTTTTTTTGCTTCAGTTTTTCTGTGGCCTTCGTTAAGGTTCATTTTTGATCGACTCTGGGGAACCTTTAATTAACTAGCCATATTTAATTTATATATGGCAGGGCCAATCATACGTTCAGGGGCGTTCAAGTAATTTGGTACAGAAAGATTACTCCACAACACCTGACCCCGGCCCCTCAAAACAATTATCTGCTTTCTGACGACAAGATGACTATAATTCTCTCAATTCTCCTCTGTTCAGAAGTATTCGCCATGCAAAAGCTTTCCGCGAAAGCAGCTCATGTCCCAACGTGGGAAATCTTTCCAAGAGATTAAGTATTAAAGTTTCAAGACAAACTGGAGAGCGCCGCAATCCTAAACCGGATGACGGTCACAACTGGGCAACATAACTCCCGTTAGAAAAGAGCCCAAAGAAGGGTTTAGAAACATCGTGACTCGAAAACCGCGAAGCCAGCGTGAGCTGCTCAGACCCCTGCACTGCTGTCAAACACAAACTACCCAAGACCCCTCCCAAACGCCACCTGAGGTAAACCTGAGAACCATGATCCTTTTCAAGGCCCAAAGCTGACAGAAAAAATATTTTTGAAAAAAATTAAAAAGCAATGCAAACAGAGCAACCAACTCGACCAAAGACGCTGGGGGCCCAAGTTAAGCAGCGAAATGAAGGGGCTGTTGCCGTCCTTCCTCCGACACGGTGATCTCACCGTTTAGGGGAGGAGATGTGTGTATGTGAGGAATTAGAACGGCAATCGGCATAAAGAAAAGTCCAGAACGCCTAGCGATTTTGTAAGGGTCCCCAAGTCGAGAAATAGGGTCGGAATCAATTCGCCAAGTCTTACCTCAGCGCTCGGGTGTTTAAAAGTATCTAAAAATAGCAGTTCCATCGCCGAGTCCACCGCCATGTTTGCCGCGGGCGTGGAACGGGGGGAGGACTTCCGGGGCAGCGCTCCAACCTCTGCGACAGCGGCTCAGGAGAGGGAGAATACCGCAGCACTTCCGGCAGCCAGGGCGCTAGCACCGCAAGCCTCAGCCTATCGCAACGCACCTTGCTGAGCGAAGTCGCCGGCCCCACCTTCTCCAGCGCGGCGAAGGGCGCCCTCGGAAAGCGCGGAGGGGTGGAGGGAAGATAGGAGAGGACTACGGAGTCTTCAGTGGGCCAAACCTGTTGTTCTACCGCGTTGCAGGCCCACGACGGCCTACGGGTGGTGGCGCACAGAGCTGGCTGTGAAGGTGGAGGAAGGGGAGGGAAGGCTGGCACCTCTGGCTACCGGCCCCGTACACCTTCAAAAAAGCGGCTTTTCCAGCACTGGGAGCACAAAGATGCAGTGACCGAGATTGCAAAGTAAGACGTTTTAAAAAGAAGAAAAGAAACTGTCGTCTCAGCAAACGAAGAGATTCTTTGTTTTCTTGTATGTAAAATGTGAAGAGTAGTACTTATCCCACAGGATGATTGTGAGGATTAATTAAAATAAAATTCAAGGACTTGTATAAGGTGAAATGCCATGAACTATAAAAAGGAGGTAGAGTGAAAAGTAGGCCTCCCTATCGGGTGTTGATGAACATTGGAACAACTGGAACTAACACAGCTGGTTTGGTAGTATTAACTGGCAGAAACCCTTGGGAGAGCAGTTAGGAAATAGTAAAATTACGTGTGCCTATCCTTTTTCTAGGAAAATTGTTGCGCACGTGCCCAAAGAAATACCTATAGATACAAAAATGTTGATAGCACACTTTATAGTTCCAAAAGAGCAGGAAGCTTAATTGCCATTAACAGAAGTAGTAAGTAAACGGTGGCGTATTTATATAATAGTATATAGCAGGTAGAAAGCATGAACTAGTGCTACATCTACTAGCATGGACAATCTAAAAAACATGGATAGGCAAATACAAGTTGAAAAGTGTGTAGTGTAAATTAGCATTTATATAGTTCATAAAATGCAAAATAATATAAAATTTTAGGGTCATATGTAATAAAATTATGAAGAAATGCATTGGAAGTATTAAAAACTAAACTTTCAAGATAGTGGTGAGCTGGATGGAGGGAGTTGTAATGGAAAAGAACAAAGGGACTTCAAATGCCTTCATAGTGTTTTACTCTTTAGGTTGGTGGCGGTTTAACAGGTGTCTCTTCCATTATCCTTCGTATCTTTCTATATATCTGAAATATTTAATAATATTTGTTAAAGTAAATCTCCCACCTATTTTCTCAGCTATTCAGTTGCCTCTGTTAACCAATAATTTATCCCATTTATTATTTGTGTTCCAGTAGAACCAGTTCTTGCATTGACATTTATTATTTCCAGCTTCTTTTAATTTTCTAATTCTTCAGTTTCTGCTTTTGCATTTACTGATTCCTTTCTTCTGCTATCTTTAGGCTTATATGCCATTCCCTTTCTAATTTCTACAGTTGATGCTTTGTTTATATTCATATTTCTTATTACTCTATGTCTATCAATTTTCCCCTGAACTCTGCTTTAACTGTAAAAATATCATGTAGTGATTTCATTATTGCTGTTTCTTTTTCTTTGTTTTTTTTTTTTTTTGAGACAGAGTCTCACTCTGTTGCCCAGGCTAGAGTGCCATGGCGTCAGCCCAGCTCACAGCTACCTCAAACTCCTGGTCTCAAGCAATCCTTCTGCCTCAGGCTCCCGAGTAGCTGGGACTACAGGCATGTGCCACCATGCCCAGCTAATTTTTTCTATATATTTTTAGCTGTACAGATCATTTCTTTCTATTTTTTTAGTAGAGACGGGGGTCTCGCTCTTGCTCAGGCTGGTCTCGAACTCCTGACCTCGAGCAATCCACCCGCCTCGGCCTCCCAGAGTGCTAGGATTACAAGCGTAAGCCATCGCGCCCAGCCATTGCTGTTTCTTACATAACCTGATTTTCTTAGCTTTAATATTTTTTTGATCTGAGAGTAGTGTGAGATAGCTTTTTAAAATACTAATAGACTATACTTTTAGAGCAGTTTTACTTTTATAGGAAATTAAGCAGATACCAAAAAGGGTTCCCATATACCATCTTTTTCGTCACTCAAAGATTCCCCTATTATTAATATCTTACATTAGCTTGGTACATTTATTACAACTGATGAACTGGTATTATTAACTAAAGTCCATAGTTTAGGGTTTACTGTTAGTATTGTATAGTTTTGACATATCATATCCATCATTACAGTCTCATACAGGATAGTTCCACTGCCCTAAAAATTTCCTGTGCTCCAACTACTCATCCCTCCTTCCTTCCTTGCAACCACTGATTTTTTTACTGTTTTTATAGTTTGCCTTTTCTGGAATGTCGTAAGTTAGAATCACGCAGTATGTGGTCATTTCAGACTGGCTTCTTTAAGCAAAAATATTTGAAAAGTAGTTGGGTGTGATGATGTGCTCCTGTAGTCACAGCTACTCAGGACGTTGAAGCAGGAGGATCACTTGAGCCCAGGAATTCAAAGTTACAGTGGGCTATGACTGGGCTACTGCACTCTAGCCTGGGCAACAGAGCAAGACCCTGTCTCTTTAAAAACAAAAAATCGAATCTAACAATCTATGCCTTGAATTGGGATGTGTAGACCATTTACATTCAATGATGCGGTTGAATGCTTGCTATTACATTCAGTGTTACACTCAGTGATGTGGAGAATAAATGCTCCCTTGAGTTCTTTGTTCCTCTTTTCTCTTTTTCTACCTTCCTATTGATCTTTTTTTTTTTTTTCTTGAGACAGTCTTGCTCTGTGGCCCAGGGTAGAGTGTGATGGCATCATCATAGCTCACTGCAACCTCAAATTCCTGGGCTCAAGCAATCCTTCTCTCTCAGCCTCCTGAGTAGCTGGGACTACAGGAACTCGCCGTGACACCCAGTTACTTTTTCATTTTTAGCAGAGACGGGTCTCCCTCTTGCTCAGGCTGGTCTCGAACTCCTAAGCTCAAGCAATCCTCCCGCCTCAGGGTCCCAGAGTGCTAGGATTACAGGCATGAGCCACCACGCCCAGCCAGAATAATTATTTTCTATCATTCAACCAGCATCTATCTTACTGACTTTTGAGCTATACCTATTTTATTTTTTTAGTGGTTGCTTTAGGAATTTTTTAAACTTATTACAGTCTACTTTTGCATTAGTCTTGGTTAAATCAGGAGAGAGAAACTGATAGAGTAACTTAACCAAGAAATTTAAAGAATTAAGTCAGGCCTGGTGGTGCATGTGTCCAGTCCCAGCTACTCTAGAGGCTGAGGAAGGAGAATCGCTTGAGCCCAGGAGTTCGAGTCCAGCCTGGGCAACATAACAACAACCGCCCCCCCATCTCTATAAAACAAAAACAGAAATATTGATTATCAACTATACCAAAAAGGCAGTAGGGGCATACCTTGTTTTATTGCATTTCATAGATAATTGTGTTTTTTACAAATTAAAGGTTTATGGCAACCCTGTGTTGAGCAAGTCTGTCAGTACCTGTTTTTTCCAATAGGATGTGCTAACTTGGTGTCTCTATTGTCACATTTTGGTAATTCTCACAATATATCAAAATTTTCATTATATCTGTTATGGTTATCCGTGATCACTAATCTTTGATGTTACTATTGTTTAAATCAAAATAAAATATACAGATAAAACTCTAATGTGTTATTTGGGAAGAAAGAATTGCAGTTTGGCACATACAAGCAGACTGGGTGGTCTTCTGTATGTCTGAAGAACAAATAGAAGGTCAGAAGTTTTAAAAAAGGGGAAATACTATATATTGCTCTTTGGGAAAGTTCACTGGCACTACTTAGGGTTTGGAGAGCTGACAAAATTGGTCCTAGAGTTGTAGCAAGTTATCTCAGAAGCTATAGATAAAACTGGTTTCAGGTTACAATAAGCAATTTCAGCAGTCAGGCTTGCAGAGAATTACATTCTTGGAGCAATGTTTTATACCCTCAGTGCTTTTTCCACTGGCTTCTCACCTCTTTTAGTTGAGCATGACAAGAATGACCCAATTCGCATGATCAACTTTAACACTTTTGGCCTGGTGCAGTGGCTCATACCTGTAATCCTAGCACTTTGGGAAGCCAGTGCAGGAGGGTTGCTTGAGTCTAGGAGTTTAAGACCAGCCTGAGCAAGAGCAAGACCCCCAACTCTACAAAAAATAGAAAAATTAGCCAGGCATGGTGGCACATGCCTGTAGTCCCAGCCACTTGGGAGGCTGAGGCAGGAGGATCACTTGAGCTCAGGAGTTTAAGGCTGCAGTGAGCTATGATGACACCACTTCACTCTACCCCAGGGAACAGAGCGAACCTTGTTTCAAAAAAAAAAATATTATATATGTATGTTTGGATTTATAACTACCTTTGAACAATCTATGTGAGAAACTGATACCAGTTTTTGCCTAGAGGGAGGGGAGCTAGATGGCTAGGGTCCACAGATAGAATGAACTATTTCCATGAACATGTATTACCTATTTAAAAATAAAAGTTTTTACAGATAAATAACTGAGAGGTAGAGGAAATTTGTGTAGACAACTCTTTCATGAAGTTTTGTTACACAAAACAGTGAAATAAGATGGTTTTTGGAGAGGGTTGCCAGGTCAAGAAATAGTGTTTTTAAGTTGGGGGATAACAGAATATGTAGACTGATGGGAACAAAGCAATGAAGAGAGAGCGGGAACATCTTAGGCAGCAAAGTATGGAATAGAGAGGAGTGGTGCCTGGTAGCCAAGTAGAGGGTGCCCTTGGTAGAAAGAATGCCTGCTCTCTGGTACCGAGGGGAAGAAGGAGTCCATGAGTGGAGATGCAAATGTGGGTATAGATTTAGTATGTGGAAACTGAGGAAGTTCCTTTCTGAAGGTTTCTGTTGTCTCAGAAGGCTATAAGCTGTGATTGAGAGGGCAGAAGGGAGTGTAAGAAGTGAAAAAATAGAGAAGGTATTAACTGGACTTCTGGGAGAGCCCAGAATCCCTGCTTATCTATCATGTCTCATGGTGTGTAGAGGCCCAAATTCACTTCTTGTTCACTCTTTTTCCTTGTCCATACCACACCACATTAATGATTCAGCCATTCCAAGCTATATATGTCTCCCTTAATACAGAGGTATTTCACATCTCTGTGCCTTGCTTGCATGGTGTCCGCTGCCTTGAATATGTCCCTGTCAATATGGTTTTCAAAAACCTACATACAGTTACAATAGTATCCAAAACAAAAAAATCCTAAGAAATAAATTTAACCAAGAAGGTGAAAGACTTATACACTGATAACTACCAAATATTGCTGAAAAAAAATAAAGTAGACCTGAATCAATGGAAAGACATTCCATGTTCATGAATTGGAAGACCTAATGTTGTTAATATGGCAATACTACCCAAACTGATTTACAGATTTATTGCAATCCTTATCAAAATTCCAGTGGCTTTTTTTTTTTTTGCAAAAATGGAAAAACTGATCCTCAAATTCATATGTAATTTCAAGGGGCCCCAAATAGCGAAAACAATCTTGAAAATGAGGAAGAAATTTGGAGATCTCACACTTCCTGATTTCAAAACTTACTACAAAGCTACAGTAATCAAAACAGTGTGGTAGTGGCATAAAGACAGACAAATAGGTCAATGGAATAGAATAAAGAGTCAAAAATAAACCTTTACATGTATTATAAATTGATTTTCAACAAAGGTGCCAAGACTATTCAATAGGGGAAAAAGTAATCTCTTCAATAAATGGTATGGGATAACTGGATGCTATGGATTGAATATTTGTCCCCCACAAAGCTCATGTTGAAGTTTAATCTCCAATGTGGCAGTATTGAGAAGTAGGGACTTTCAAGAGATGATTATATCATGAGTGCTCTGCCCTCATGAATGGATTAATCCATTCGTGGATCAATGGGTTAATAGGTTATCATGGGAGGTGAACTGGTGGCTTTATAAAAAGAGGAAGAGAGACCTGAATTGGCATGTTCAGCCCCTTGCCATGTGATGCTACCCTGTGCCATCTCAGGATGCTGCAGAATCCCCAGCAGCAAAAAGGGTCTTACCAGATGTAGCCCCTTGACCATGGACTTCCCAGCCTCCAGAACTGTGAGCCAATAAATTTCTGTTCAATGTAAGTTACCCAGTCTCAGATATTCTGTTATAACAGTACAGACTAAGATAACACACAGAATGGGAGAAAATATTTGCAAATTATATATTTGAATAGGATCTACTCTGCAGAAAATATAAAGACCTTTTACAACTCACCAACAAAAAGACAAACCACCCAATTTAAAAATGGGCAAAGGACTTGAATAGACATTTCCCAAAGAAGATGTACAAAAGGCCAACAAGCACATGAAAAGATGTTCAACATATTTAGTCCTTAGGAAAAGGCAAATAGAAACCCCATTATTATACCACCTCACATCCACACTAGAATGGCTGTAGTTAAAAAAAATAACAAAATGACAAATGTTAGCAAGGAGATGGAGAAATTAGAACCCTTGTACATTGCTAACAGGAATGATATAGCCACTGTAGAAAGCAATTTGATGATTCCTCAAAAAGTTAAACATAGAATTATTATATAATCCTGAATTCTACTGCTAGGTATGTACTAAAAGAATTGAAAATAGGTACTTAAGGGCCGGGTGCAATGGCTCATGCCTGTAATCCCAGCACTTTGGGAAACCGAGGCAAGAGGATTGCCTGAGGCCAGGAGTTTAAGACCAGCCTGGGGAACATAGTGAGATCCTGTCTCTACACAAAATTTTTTTTTTTTTTTTTTTTTTTTTTTTTTTTGAGACAGAGTCTCACTGTGTTGCCCAGGCTAGAGTGCCATGGCGTCAGCCTAACTGACAGCAACCTCAAACTCCCGGGCTCAAGCAATCCTTCTGCCTCAGCCTCCCAATTAGAGTAGCTGGGACTATAGGCATGTGCCACCATGCCCGGCTAATTTTTTCTATATATATTTTTAGTTGTCCAGCTAATTTCTTTCTATTTTTAGTAGAGACAGGGTCTCGCTCTTGCTCAGGCTGGCCTCGAACTCCTGAGCTCAAGCAATCCTCCCGCTTCGGCCTCCCAGAGTGCTAGGATTATAGGCGTGATCCACCGCACCCGGCCTCTACACAAAATTTTTAACAGCTGAGCATAGTGGCACACACCTGTAGTCCTAGCTACTTGGGAGGCTGAGGCAGGAGGATTGCTGTGCTTGAGGCCAGGAGTTCAAGTCTGCAGTGAGCTGTGATTTCACCACTGCCCTACAGCCTCGGTGACAGAGCAAGAACCCATCTCTAAAAAATTAAAATTAAAATTAAAAAAGAAAATAGTACTTAAATACTTGTATACTCATGTTTATAGCAGCACTATTTACAATGTCAAGAGGTGCAAACAGGCCAAATATCCATCAGTGAATACATGGATAAACAAAACTTGATATATACATACTTACTTCCCTCCAATGACTTCTCCTGCCCCTTAGTAAATTTGATGTTCTCTCATTCATGACCTCAGAGAATTCCACAGATTAAAGTACCTAACCAGTTTTTGCACTTATTTATTTACAGGTCGGTCACTGTCCTCCTTCTAGCCTGTGAGCTCCTTCCCATGTAGTGATTATATCTTGTTCACCGGTATATCCCCAGTACTTGGCACATACTAAACACTCAAAAATGTTTATTGAACAAATTATTTTGTTCTGTTTCAAATCCCATATAGAATTACATATAGTGCATATTTTATACATCAAATGCTTAGATTGTACTATTCTTGTTTTTTCGTTTTTGTCTGTCTTGCTTATCAGATTATAAACTCTCCCAGAACAGTGCTCTGTAACCAGCTCATAGTAGCTACTTCTGTTTTATCATTTGGGTGTCTTTCCTTCTTTTATTTCCTCCAACTTACAGTGAAAAGAACAATTTGAAGGAAAATAAAAATTGTCTCTAATGTGAGAAGCAATTTATGCAAATCTAAATGCTTGCCAGGAGCCACTTGACAAAAAGGCAAAGATGGTGGAGGAGATCTACCCAGCCACAACAACTAAATGTTGCATTTATTTGGTAACAGTCAAGCTCCCTTTCAAGGTGACTGGCATTCACACCAGTGTACAGAGCAGGAGGAGGGTCTGAGTGAACTGCCAAGCATTTCAGCCTCTCCCGAGATCAAGTACATCAACAGTTCTCTTGGAAGAAAAAAACTGATTTGAAAGTCTGGCAGACTGCCAACTGCAAGACATCCAGCCACCATCAGGAACACAAAGGACCTGCGTTTGCCTCCGTCTCTGAGCACATTGATGGAAAGTAACAACTGCTACCTTTCTCCAAGAGACTTGATTATAATTTCCCACAGTCAAGTGTTTGCTGTGAAACTTACACATTACCTAAAGATGTGAGAAACACAGATTATAAACTATTATGTATTCAAACTGTCTCAAAATAAGCATACCCATTAGTACCAGTTGTTCTGAAAGATTAATGACTCCAGCTATTTTCTAACTGTTTTTCTAGACTTGTAAAGGCATAACACACCTCTCTGGGATCCTATTTATTTGAAAGACAGGCAAACAGCCAAAACTCTGTGGTTAGTTCCACCTTAGGGTATCAAGGCTATGCAATGTAGACCATAAGCCTAACATGTGCCCTTTACCTTTCTTGCAATTGCTCTGATGTATTCAGCAGATCCAGAATCTCTCAAAGCATGTTCCCTCAAGAAGCCCCATGTAAAAGAGTTTCTGTAATCAAAAATCATTTGGAAAACCCTGCAAACTCCCTCTTAGAGCTTCACCGTGCATGTTAGCATAATATAAGCTCTGAGAAATATACAGAAGAGAAACTTCTGTAGCTTTTTAGGTCTTTATTACTAGCAATTGTAGCTTGATCGTAACTTGCTCTTTATTTCTATACTCTTGAGAACCAGTGACATCAGTCTTATATACTATTCTATTTTTAGCACTTTTTTTTTTTTTTAAAGCATAAGTACAAAGGCTAGGTAGATTTGAAGATGGCTGGTAGCATGGAGTGAGTTGTCTAAAAACTTGCTTTTATATAAGAACTTTCCCTTCTAGCTCTTAGGGAAATTAGAAAACTTTAAAACAATTTTTTAATTATATAAGAATTTCTTGATGTTACTTGATGAGCAATTTTTTTTTTTTTTTTTTTTTTTTTGGTAGGGACGGGGTCTCACTCTGTTGACCAGGCTGGAGTGCAGTAGGAGCATTATCATAGCTCACTGCAACCTCGAACTCCTGGGCTTAAGTAATCCTGTTACCTCAACCTCCTGAGTAGCTGGGACTACAGGCATGTGCCACCATGCCCGGCTAATTTTTTCTATATATTTTTAGTTGTCCAGATAATTTCTTTCTATTTTTTAGTAGAAACGGGGTCTCGCTTTTGCTCAGACTGGTTTCGAACTCCTGACCTCAAGCAATCCTGCCACCTCGGCCTCCCACCGTGCTAGGATTATAGGCATGAGCCACCGTGCCCAGCCATGTGTTCGGGTTTTTTATTTTACTTTTCTAGTAATTTATTTTTATTGTATTTTACAAAAGTATTGATCAGTGACAGGATGCTAATTTTAAAAAGATCATTCATCACTGATAGTTTGAGAAACAGTGGCCTAGAGGAATTCAACCTCTGATGAAACGTCAGCTTGGGTGGGGCATGGTGGCTCATGCCTGTAATCCTAGCACTCTGGGAGACCAGGACGGGAGGATTACTTGAGGTCAGGAATTGGAAACCAGCCTCAGCAGGAGCGAGACCTCATCTCTACTAAAAATAGAAAGAAATTAGCTGGGCAACTAAAAATGGAAAAAGAAAATCAGCCTGTAGTCCCAGCTACTGAGGAGGCTGAGGCAGGAGCATCACTTGAGCCCCGGAGTCTGAGGTTGCTGTGAGCTAGGCTAACGCCACGGCACTCTAGCCCAGGCAACAGAAAGAGACTCTGTCTCAAAAAGAAAAGATTCAATACCATAAATTTTTTTTTTTTTTTTTTTTTTTTTTGAGACAGAGTCTCACTCTGTTGCCCAGGCTAGAGTGAGTGCCGTGGCTTCAGCCTAGCTCACAGCAACCTCAAACTCCTGGGCTCAAGTGATGCTCCTGCCTCAGCCTCCCGAGTAGCTGGGACTACAGGCATGCACCACCATGCCCGGCTAATTTTTTTTTTTGTATGTATATATTTTAGTTGTCCATATAATTTCTTTCTATTTTTAGTAGAGACGGGGTCTCACTCTTGCTCAGGCTGGTCTCGAACTCCTGACCTCGAGCGATCCACCCGCCTCGGCCTCCCAGAGTGCTAGGATTACAGGCGTGAGCCACCGCGCCCGGCCTAATACCATAAAATTTTTATTTTTGCCATGTTATATGTTTTAAATTCTAGTAGAGTAGTTTTCCATTTTAATGAATACTGATAATGTTAATACTGGTAATACATATATCCTTAAAATATTTATACCCTTTGACCCAATTCTTTCCATTTTGGAAATTTATTCTAAGGAATTAATCACAAAATAGCGAAACAGCTTTGTTTACAAAACACTTGTCACATCATTAGTAAGAAATTGGAAATAATGTAAATGTTCAATAAAATGGTAATTATAAACAATGCTATAATAAGATGAAATATTGTACAGCCATAAAATGATAATCATGAATAATTTAGAATTACATGGAAAGGTATATTTTATTTGTTCAGAAAAAATGCATACATGGTTTGATTGCAATGATATAAAACTATATAAAATTTTAATAACCCATGTAGTTTAAAAAACATAGAAATATACCAAGTGTCAGGGTGATTTGACTATGGATATCATTTTATTTCTTTTATATTCTAATCCACTCATTCTCCATAGTGAATTACTAAAATCCCAAATGGTGCCTAATGACTATTATGTCAGTTAGTATACATTCATGTCAGTTAGTATTATGTCAGTTAGTATTCATTCCTTTCTTCTACCTAGACACTCCTGGGGGTGGAAGGGAATTATGTGTATTGATTGCTTTATTTATTTTTTACTAATTTATAGAATATTTTCATCTTTTCCCTCTTTGCTATTCCCAAATAAGATCATATGCTTTTGAATCTGTGTCAGAATATTAGTCATAAGTACATGGCAAAGAAAATAGGTACAGTTGGCTCGCTATTTCAGGAAGAGCTTATGGTGGGGAGGTGCAGCATCATAGCATGATCTTTGTCTAGGTCCTAGATCTAGAACTAGGAGCTGTCTTTGACCCCGTAGGGTTAGAAACTATTGTTAACTGGTTTCCTCAGGAATGATCAGTCTCTGAAGAATAGAACCATTTTAATCACACAAATGACTGCTTCTGAACTAGATTTTAATGTTTTAATTATCACTGATAAATCAATTTCTAACTAGACCAGTAGAGACATGTTAACTCATCATTCATTACAGCCCTTACAGAATCAGAGTTTTGCAGGTGATGAAAGGACTCAGGAGACTCTGAAGCGTAGCACAATCAAGGTGAATGCCTTCTCCTCTACTGGAATATATCTAATAAGTGGATAATAAGCATAGTAGAAAGAGATGGTTGCATCTTCTTCAATGCTAAGAGAACGCTGATTTGTTCAGAATACACATTCCTCCTTTTCCTCCCTGAAATCCTGCATTTCAGGAACATTGACCTCAGCCCAAGACTGATGGAGCCAGTCTTAATTGGTCAAATTTCCTTTCCTGGCTATTACATTCTCTTTGCCAGTGATTAGGAGAAGCATTCAATTATAGTTAGGCCAGTGAGACATGTGGGGAAGTTGGCCGAGTGGGCTTCCAAGGAAAGGTTTCTTAGCTCTTAAAGTTAAAAGCATAAAACTCTTTGGGGAAAACATAAAGGAAAAGCTTCATGACATTGGATTTGGTAATGATTTCTTGGATATGACACCAAAAGTATGGTCAACAAAAGAAAAAATAGATATATTGGACTACATCAAAATCCAAAACTTCTGTGCATCAAAGGATACATCAACAGTGTGAAGAGGCAGCCCACAAAATGGGAGAAAATATGTGCAAATCATATAACTGATAAGGTGTTACTATCCAGAATATATACAGAGCTAATACAACTCAACAACAACAAAAAACAATATGATTTAAAAACGGGCAGTGGAAAAAAACTAAATAAATGGAGAAACATTCCATGTTCATGGGTAAAAAGACTCAATATTGTTATAATCTCAGTTCTTTCCAACTTGATCTATAGATTTGACACAATCTTAATCAAAATTCTAGAAAGTTCTTTTGTGGATATTGACAAATTTATGGAAAGGCAAAAGACCCAGATACCCAACACAATATAAAAGGAGAACTAGGTTGGAGGACTGATACTACCAACTTCAATACTTACTCAAAATATACATTAATCAAGACAGTCTGATATTGATGAAAGCATAGACAAATAGACCATGCATGGTGGCTCACACCTATAAACTCAGCACTTTGGGAAGCTGAGACAAGAGGATTGCTGGAGGCTAGGAGTTTGAGACCAGACTGGGCAAAATACCAAGACCCTGTCTCTACAAATAAATAAATAAAAATAAAATAAAATGGTTAATTTTATGTTATTTGAATTTTACCTCAAAAAAAAAGAAACAAGAAAATTCCTAGGAAGTTACTTCTAGATATTGAATGAATATGGCTTATTCTATGGAAAGACAAGGGAGCAGCCAGGAAATGAGGGATCTGGGCAGGCTACTTTAGGCCAACTCTTTTGGAGCTAGACTGAAAAGATCTCAAAAAGGCAAGCAGAATGGGAACAAATTAGCCCCGCTAAAAGTGGAAACTTCTTTGTAAAATAGACTATTTATTATGCTTTCAATTCATATATTTATTTCCCATAGTTTATGTGAAATTATTTGGAAAATTTGAAACTGTCTTAGACTATGAGCTTCTGGAAAGTTAAGGATTGTCTTATACCTTTGGACCTTTTTGCCTAGTATAAAATGGGTTCTATAAATGCTAATTTGATGAAATCAGAGCAAGAGGTTTTGATTATACTTATGCATGAGCATAAAAATGGGAACAGCACATTTTTGGAACATTGTCATCATAGCAACAGTAAATAACTACAGATACCAAGGGAAAGTGAAACTAGACTAGGGAGAAGAGGGGAGTAGATCTTCTTTTCATGATTAATTCAATGTTTATTTTTCTTAAAAGAGGTGGCAGTCCCTTATAGTATATATCTTACTACGGTAAGTAAACTCTATCAGTAACTATGAATTTTGTCTCAAATAATAGAAAACCAAACCCAACTGGCTTAACAAGGAAAGGGAATTTATTGGGTTGTATATAAAATGTCCAGAGGTAGCACTAGCTCCAAACTCAACACTGAGGACCAGTGTCTCGCTGTTTCTACACTCTGTCACCTTTGTTATTACCTTCCACATAAAGCTGGCTCTCTGCATTTCCACGATGGTAGCCTGAAGTTCCTTGGATGACTTGCTTTTTCATTCACATCCAGCAGGAAGAAGAAAACAGAGTTCCTACTAACATTTCCAGGAAAAATTCTGATTGTACTGGCTCTGATACCTGTCCAACCCAAACCAATCACTGCAGCCTCTTGGACAGAACACACTGAGTGGTTCAGGTTAGGTCATATGAGCCATCCCTGAAGTCAGGAGTGGAATCAGCCTCCCCAGAACCTTAGAAATCCCAAAGTGAAAACTGAGGATTATAGGAAGGGGGAGTAGAGGAATATTGTTGAGAAGGCAACTGACAAAAGTCCACTGAAAACTATCTCAAAATCACATTGTAAAATCCATCTTACTTTTATGGTATGAAGCCCAAACTGAGTTTTGCTTAATTTTAGTCCTATGAGATGCTCCTCAAAGATAAAGTCCTATGAGCAAAGAAATCTGAGAAATAGTATTTACTGTAACCTCCTCTTAAAGGTTCCCATTGAGAAAAGAAAACTAGCTCAAAGCAGTCTGAGCTATGTGAGGTATGCAAAATGTATTAGGCCCAGAAATACATGAGTATGGGGCTTCAGTGATCTCCCCCCACTCCCCTAGCACCCATGCTTGGAACAAAAAGGCATTTTATTCCTGACTAGCTGTCTCACCTATTATCTTCACGTTCCTGGAATTTGTGATACAAAGAACAAAATAACCAATCAATTGCTTATGTTATTTTAATGTATATTCTTGATAAACAATTTAGGAAGTGCCTCTGCTTTTCCTTTTAAAACCTACTAACTGTTGCTAATTGGAGTGTATATTCAGGGGAACTTGAATTCAGGACATATTGAATCTATGTTCCTAGGTTGTAATCCTCGAGCTTGGCCCAAGTAAACTCTCTATTTGTAATAATTTTGCCTCAACTTCCTCCTTTTAGATCGACACCATTGTACATTAGTATATTGAAGACTTAGAGAAATACTTCAGAAGAGAACTGTTGAACATTGTTTAATCAACTGTTTCACAAACTTCTTTGTGAACCTATTTTGAGTAACACTTAACAGGCATAAAACAATGGAAAATATTTGGGTAAAAACTATGTCAATGTAAAAGGCTGATGTCTTCAGACTTGGGTCTGTCTTTGATGGCTGCAATTAGTTTACACTTAATGGCCAAGTCAACAATGCCAGAGCGAGGAAGAATTTAGCAACCATAAGATTTGATGCCATTTTGCAATTTTTTAGCAATATGAAATTATTACTTCATAATTTCACAAACCTTTTGTCTGCCAAAGACTGCCACGCCAAATCTTCTTGTATCTTGTTTATGATACTGTGGTTAGAAAGAAATGAATCAGCATTCAATAGTTACCTTTGGGAAAGGCAAATTGTAAAGGACAACATCACAGTGTAAATTTTAGACTCTAAAATCACAAGAGCTTTACAGAAGAATGAATGATACCAGATTTTCTAATAGTCCCAGAAAAATGTTCTCTATTAAACTATCCTTGCTCAACTCCCATCCCTGTTTTTGCAAAACATCTTGTGTGAACTTCTCTCTTTTTATTATGCTTAATATGCCACTACCATTTGCTAACTTTCTCCCAAAATATCTAACTGATTTAGAAGGCGTAAAAGAGAAATGTGAGAACTCTTGATTCTTCATCAAAAAGCAGAGAAAATGTGGGCACAGATGAAATTTCCTTCATATTTACAGTGAAGTGGTCAAAAGGTGTCAGATTGCCAGGATGGTAGTGGTTAATAATCTAACCTGGCACAGGCAGGGTTGGCATGCAGAGGCGTGACAAGGGTGCAGCTCCCGTTGTGGCCAGAGAGGAGTGACCAGAACGGCTGGTATAGCTAATGATCCTAAAGAAGATGAAATGGAAGAGAACCTGACTCAAGTGAGTAGTGTCCTGGGAAATCCAAAACACATACCCCTGGAAATGGGCAATGAAATTGAAGTTCAAAATTGACAAATAGACCAGGTCACAGAAAAGGCTGACACCAGCAGAGATCGTATTGACATTACCAATGCCAGAGCAAAGAAACTCATTCACAGCTAAAGCCACTGATGTACTCCTTTTTCATTTGTCCACTTTCTTAGCTCCTCCTCCAAAGTCATTACCTTTTCAGAGTTTGCAATTTTGGTTCCACACTCTTCTAATCGGGAGATGGTGTGGAAGCACCAGAGGAGTAACAGCCCTCCTTTTTTTGTTGTTTTTGTTTTTGTTTTTGTTTTTGTGGTGAGGGAGGGTAAGAGAGAGGATCAAGAGATGAAAGGTTGGTACTTCAGTAAAAACCTGCAGACCACAAAGCAAGAAGTTTCAAAACCACAGTTATTGCCAATTTAGGCTAATACTTAGTTTTGGAGATTTTATACACGATATTTTTGTTATACATCACAATTTTGCAACCTCGGCTCCAAAGACAATAGAATGAGTTTTCCCAAAGTGAGCTTAATTTCTGAACTCTTAGTGATTCATATATGTACATAAATTCTATGATCCCATTTCTTATTACACCTTTCAGGAACACTTTAGATAATGAATGTTTTTTTATTTTCATATTATTAGTAGTATCATGGTTCCATTACAGGCTTATTAATCTCATAAATGTATCATTAGTCTTTGAAGAAAAAAATATGTGTGGATATATATGTGTGTGTAATATGAGAAGTGCTCTCTAAAGCAGGGCTTAAAATTTTCTAGAAAAGTTTGACAATGTATATCACATGAATTCAGATTTACCTCAATACCAAGCATTATGTTTAGATAGGAAAAAGGAAACTTATTTTGAACTCCAGTAGAAAAATTGATTGCTTTGAGTTTTATGCACCTTTAGATGTTTAAAAAGTTAGAATTTATTCTGTCTTATACTAAAAATAATTTGGAAAATGACACCTTTGGTAATTACATTGTCATTCCCTAACCCTGTGTATTGAACTATGTCCAGAATCAAGTTTATGTAGATCCTGCACAGTGTTATAAGAATCTGATTGGTATTTGTTACCTTTGTTTAAAAATTAGCATCTGAATACTTCAAAGCTGTCAATGTAGATTGGTTTGAAAAATAACCACTGCTTGATCCTGACAATTAAATTTTGTAAGGCCAGGCGCGGTGGCTCACGCCTGTAATCCTAGCACTCTGGGAGGCCGAGGCGGGCGGATCGCTGGAGCTCAGGAGTTCGAGACCAGCCTGAGCAAGAGCGAGACCCCGTCTCTACTAAAAATAGAAAGAAATTATCTGGCCAACTAAAAATGTATATAGAAAAAAAAAAATTAGCCGGGCATGGTGGCGCATGCTTGTAGTCCCAGCTACTGGGGAGGCTGAGGCAGTAGGATCGCTTAAGCCCAGGAGTTTGAGGTTGCTGTGAGCTAGGCTGACGCCACGGCACTCACTCTAGCCCGGGCAACAGAGCAAGACTCTGTCTCAAAAAAAAAAAATAAAATAAAATAAAATAAAAAATAAAAAAAAATAAAATAAATTTTGTAACTAAAAACAAAACAAAACAAAAATAATCTAACTTGCTATATGGCCTCATAAACTTCTTTATTCTCTTCCACCTACACCTCCTGACTTTCTCTGAATTCTTCCCATGTTGACACCTTGTGAAAACCTTGTGAAAACTCCAATTTCACACTAAACTCTGGTTTCAGGAACTTTTCAACACATATTGCAATAGATCAATCAACAAGTCCTTATTGTGTGCATACCATGTGCCCAGCAAGATATATAGTCTTTTATAGGCAAAGACAGCTGCAGATTTGCTTATTTTCTGCACTGAGTGTTATTTAGTTGATAGGCCATCTGGCTTTAGTTTTTTATTGCAACAATGATTGAAACAATCCTTTAAAATCTATATTCTTATCCACATCTCTTGGTTCAGTAAAAAAGCAAAACAAAGTATAAAAAAGATCAATTGGGCCAGGCGCGGTGGCTCACGCCTGTAATCCTAGCACTCTGGGAGGCCAAGGCAGGTGGATTGCTCGAGGTCAGGAGTTTGAGACCAGCCTGAGCAAGAGCGAGACCCTCGTCTCTACTAAAAATAGAAAGAAACTAGCTGGACAGATAAAAATATATATAGAAAAAAATTAGCTGGGCATGGTGGCGCATGCCTGTAGTCCCAGCTACTTGGGAGGCTGAGGCAGAAGGATTGCTTAAGCCCAGAGCCCAGGAGTTTGAGGTTGCTGTGAGCTTGACACCACGGCACTCTAGCCTGGACAACAGAGCGAGACCCTGTCTCAAAAAAAAAAAATTATAAAGAAAGATCAATAAATGCTTGTGGGATGTATTATGATCAAGTTAGGCAGATTTTCCAGTTTTATTTTATTTAGCAGCATATATACTCTCACTACATTTTGTATGATGTATTTATGAAATTGTTGGCTAGAACGCCAGTATGCATTATAATAATTACTAGAAATGTGGTTCTAAAGCTAAAAGATGACAATTTCATTAGAATGTGGAAGAAGAAAAATAAATCTAACTCAATTAGTAAATGCTATTTGAGCTCATCCTATGTACCAGGAATTACATCAGGCACTGGAGATACAAAGATGAATAAGACATATTTCCTGGCCTCATCAAGTTCAAACCCTCATCATCTTTTCAGCATATTGTTGCCTTAGCCTCTTCACTAGACTCCCTCCCTCCAGTCTTGCTCTTGTTTAAGCCACTTGCCCCACTGCAGCATAGAAAACTATCTAAAATATAAATCTAACTCTGCTTAAAACCATCCCCCGCAGAAAGTCCAGGTCCTTTAGCAGCATAGCTAAGACCATCAAGACACTGCCTCCCTCTCTTTGTCTCCTATCACTCTTTGTCTTGACATTTATGTTTGAATTATATCCAACTCCTTGAGCCTTCTGCACATATATAATACTATGTTAATTTGTACCTCTGAGCCTCTGCCAGCCTTGCCTTTCTCAGTGTCTTCTTCCAGCTCAATTTTATTCTTTCTTCAGAGTTCAGCTGTTTTCCTTCATGAAGCTTTTCCTGAACTTGCTGGGTAAACTAAATTCTCCCATATGTCTGAGCATACGTCTAACATTGTACCTAGCATATTACATTGAAAGTATCTGTGTATGTGTCTTTTCTCTCACTAATGGCTCCTTTGTGGGCAGAGACTGTACCCTGTTCATCTTTGCATTCCCAGCATCCAGCACAGTCCCTAGCGGCGCATAGTCTATCCTCAACTATTGTTTATTGAATAAAATGTAACTATAACCACAGAATCAGACCACTCACTTTTTTTTTTTTGAGACAGAGTCTCACTTTGTTGCCCGGGCTAGAGTGCCATGGTGTCAGCCTAGCTCACAGCAACCTCAAACTCCTGGGCTCAAGCAATCCTTCTACCTCAGCCTCCCGAGTAGCTGGGACTACAGGCACGTGCCACCATGCCCGGCTAATTTTTCCTATATATTTAAGCTGTCCAGGTCATTTCTTTCTATCTTTAGTAGAGATGGGGGTCTCGCTCTTGCTCAGGCTGGTCTTGAACTCCTGACCTCGAGTAATCCGCCCGCCTTGGCCTCCCAGAGTGCTAGGATTACAGGCATGAGCCACCACGCCCGGCCAGCTTTTTTTTTTTTTTTTTTTTTTTTTCAAGACAGGCTCTAGCTCTGTCACCCAGGATAGAGTGGTGCAGTGGCCTCATCATAGCCCATTGCAACCTTGAACTCATGGGCTTGAGCAATCCTCCTGCCTCAGCCTCTTGAGTAGCTGGGACTACAGGTGTGTGCCATGATACCCAGCTAATTTTTTTAGTTTTTGTAGAGACGGGGTTCTCCCTCTTGCTGGTCTTGCACTCCTGGCCTCAAGCAATCCTCCTGCCCTGGCCTCCCAGAGTGCTAGGATTACAGGTGTGAGCCACCTTGCCCAGCCTGGTTCAACTTTTATGTAACAAAATTGTGAGTTGTTCTTCAGTTGCCATGGACCTTCAAGTTGCAAGTTATATAACCTAATCATGCCCAGATGAACCACGCCTGAAACCATGGGTGGATCCTAAGTGCTCTGACCAAGGAGCAGGGATCAAATTAAGAAGAGAGCACCTCATGGCATTATTTATGATCCAATCAGATCAAGCCCTGGCATCACCCCATGGCATGAACCAGTCAGATCATGCCTCCCAGCATCACATCATTGCAAGATCCAATCAGATCATGCCTCATTACCCTCTGCCTATAAAACCTGCCCCAGCCCCTAGCTGAGGGAGACAGATTTGAGTGTTTTCTCCTTGCCACAGGAGACCTTCTTTTCTCAAAAGCAGGTGCCACAGTATTGGCTTCTGTGCACATCAGCCAGCAAGCCCATTGCTTCTTCAATAACAGAACTGAATCGATTACCTTTAAGACAATTATTCCTTCTTTGAACTTTATGTTAAATGAAATTAAATTTTGTGAGTACCTTTTTATAGTGGCTAACACAACCTACCAAGTCCTGGAAAAGAATTAAAATAATGGAACGTTATATGCCATTCACTGTGGGTTTTTTCTGTTAAAAAAAAGTCAGATATCCCATTTTTGGCAAAAATAATTAAGGTTGGAGACAGTTTTCTTATCAAACATAAATGTAATTCTGTAAGAAAATCTCTTCAGTCCCAGCACAAATCCTGAGATCAAAAACAGTGCAAATTACAGCTTTATTCTTTTTAGGAAATAGTGATTAACCCAGAACTATTACCATTTTTCACATGAGGACAATCTAGACATAACTCCCACAAGGCTGTATGCAGATGACAATCATCCTGGAAGGAAACTTTAGTTGACAGATGTGATTTATTTGTCTCATATACCTTCCTTTGAGAACCACCCATTCCCCAACTCATATGGTCCAGGTGAGAATGCAATCATTGAACCCATCTCTACTAAAGGATGCCTTCAGATTAACCTATCCATGTGGCAATAGTGATGGCTTCCAAGGTGGGACCATTACTCAAATTGGGAAGACCAAAGCCCTTCCCATGACTATTGCATTTTTCCAGTGAGGTAGAGAAGCTGGAAGCACATGAAACTAAGGTAGTCAATGGCTATCAAATTGAGTTACTATCACTTGCAGCCAAAAGAGTTTTGTCTAATACAGCACCATAGAGTATTAAAAGTAGACCATTTCCAGTAATGATATAGGCAACAATACAACTTTCTACAACATTTTATGACTATAAACACAATGAACCTTCTACACTTTATAACCTTAAACAATCTTCTGCAATATTTTATAACCATAAACAAAATAAATTTTACAATATTTTATAACTAAACATGAGTTTAACATGACCTCAAAAACTTGCCACGTAGTTGGTATTTCAAACACATTTAAAGGCTTAAAAAAAATACTGGCTTATTTATCAGTCAATGAACAGTTTCAGATACCAAAATTTTGATTATTTAACACATTTAGTGGTTTTTAGCATATGTAATCTCTCAGGATACATCTCAGTCATTATCACTCAGGCAATAAACATAAGTTTATGTAATAACTATAATTTACTCTGAAATTTAAAAGAAAATTACCCCTTGTAAAAAAGAAAGACAAACCAAAGAAAGACTAAAACTACAAATTTTAAGGAAGAATTTTTTTTAGTGACTAATAAAATTGTAATACTGGTTAAAAGTAAATCTATATTTTTCAAAACATATATTATGTATAATATGACCTGGTCTTTTTTCCACTGAATCATTAGTAAAACCAGAACATGACTTGCTTTTGTTTAATTATTACTATTTTTTTCCTGATACAGCTGTCTTCACTAGGATACATATGCTATTTTAGCCAGAAAGGTTCACATAATATTGAATCTCTGTACAAATGGTCTGAACTTTGAGGAGGGTATTAAGAATAAAATTTTTATCTTACCAGCATATAAAACACTCAAATATTGAATTTGCCCCTGAATTATTTTAAATTATGTTTAATTTTTTTATTTTTTAGAGATGAGATCTTGCTTTTGCCCAGGCTGGTCTCGAACTCCCGAGCTCAAGTGATCTTTCTGCGTCAGCCTCTGGAGTAGCTGGGACTACAGGCATGGGCCACTGTACTCAGCATTGCCCCAGAATTATTGAGCGCCACTCTACACATTTGCCTTTATACTTCACCAAACTATGATCTTCTTTAAGAAAAGAAGTCATTTATTTTTGTATGCCTTTCCTGGAGTTAGTACAGTTAGGCAGTCAGTTGCTATTTGTTAACATTTGTTAAATGAACAATGAGTTTTAAAGGTATACACATGCACGCACACACACACATAAGTGAAAATGTACACAAAACTGGAGCCTCTCAGAGGTAGAGAGAGACCTAAGCCACTTGGATTTGGGGAGGTTGCTTACATATCAAGATTGAAGAAATGACAAAACAAAGTTATAAGAATCATGCTATATGAGGTCTGTCCGGAAAGTATCCAGCCATTGTTAATATAAAAAGAACAGTTTGCGCAACGTCGATGTAACCTGACGGCCAAGGAGAGTGAACTGTAACGCGCGTGGATGAACAATGACACCTTCACTGCACTAGTGAGTGGGGCTCTAGACACTGTTGAGTGAGCGTGCGTACTGTGTGGTTGTGGCATTCAAAATAACTGAGCAAGTAGAGCAATGAATCTGCATCAAATTTTGCATTAAGCTTGAAGATTCCTCTGCGGAAACTATTCGGATGATTCAGAAGGCTTTTGGGGACGATGCAATCAGGGCAGCTCAAATAAAAGTGTGGCACAAACACTTCAAAGATGGTCAAGAGGCCGGGCGCGGTGGCTCACGCCTGTAATCCTAGCTCTCTGGGAGGCCGAGGTGGGCGGATTGTTTGAGCTCAGGAGTTCGAGACCAGCCTGAGCAAGAGCGAGACCCCATCTCTACTAAAAATAGAAAGAAATTATATGGACAGCTAAAAAATATATATAGAAAAAATTAGCCGGGCACGGTGGTGCATGCCTGTAGTCCCAGCTACTCGGGAGGCTGAGACAGGAGGATCGCTTGAACCCAGGAGTTTGAGGTTGCTGTGAGCTAGGCTGACGCCACGGCACTCACTCTAGCCTGGGCAACAGAGTGAGACTCTGTCTAAAAAAAAAAAAAAAAAACAAAGATGGTCAAGAATCTGTTGAAAGTGATCTGGGAGGCCTGCAACAAGCAGAACACCTGAGAATGTTGAACACGGGTTAGGTTAAAAGACAGTGGGAGAACTGTGTGAAGTCCCAAGGTGCCTACTTTGAAGGGGAATGAGGTGTCATTGTCCTATGTACAATGTTTCTTGGATCTTGTATCATCTTCAGTAAATGTCTCTATTTTTCATATTACATAGCTGGATACTTTCTTGACAGGCCTTGTATTTTAAATGCTTATGTTTAACACATCAATGCTTTTAAATATGAAATATGGAATGCAATATAATGAATTATATAAATTACAAAATAATTAGAGTATTTGTTTAAGAAATATTCATAGTATTCTATTAGCTATGTGGTCTGGTAATGGAGCACAAATTTGAAGTTACGTGATGAATTTCTTCTTTTCTTTGTAACAGTATTATCTCTGTAGAGGTTGAAGCCTATTAGGCCCATTGGCCCATTGTGAATCTGCAGCCTGGGCAATACCCGCCCCCCAGATCTAACTATGAAAGAACACCTTGACATTTAAGAATTGAGAGATATTTTTCAGCATAATCATCATTACCAGCAACAATGAATTCTTGAACAACATGAAATTGCAGCTGTTTGACATTTTTTGACCTAAAAGTAAGCAGTTTCAGCCAAACACTATGACCTAGGAGCTAAGGAAGCAGAGAAAATAAAAGGTATTCCCCTGCCCTCCAGGGGCAGTTGGAGAAATGAATCATAAGGAAGCTTCTATCTCCCTTAATAAAATTGAGCTTAGAGCTGACAAAGGATGGAGACTCTCAACAGAAGGACAGTAGGATTTCATGGCCTCTACTCTTATTCACTCCGTGTCACTTTCCCCTTGGGTGTCTCTAGTGCTGGCCTCTGGATGCCCTTGTTAAGAATTCTGAGCCCCCCACAAGCACACTCCCTTCCTCTTAATCCCCCATAACACAGTTGAAGCCAGGGTGAAACACTTAGAGATGTCTTTCTTTTATTCACAGAGGTAGCTAAATTGCTGTGCGTAAGAAATCACAGGAATATGGTCAATTTGGGGCAAATAACCCAGGGAGAAGTGGATGGAAGATCAGGATAGAGGGGGTGGGCTGTGATATACCTAGCATTTTTGACCCCATGAGATCATTTTTAATAATCAAAAGTAAATGACTATAAGGACTGAAAAGAAATAGAGATAATGAAAATTTCCATTTTTAATTGTATTCCAGTAAAAAACAATTAAAATAAAATAAATATTATAGTACAACAAAGAGAAAAAAGCACAACTGTTTATTCAAAAGATTTTATATATACCTACCAGTTTGAACTTTGATCCTTTGGTTACACACTGATACAATAATATTTTGTGTAAATAATTGTCCAGTAACTAATAAATAAATGTTAATACATTTAAACTGCTGGCAAAAAATACAATTTAGGCAACTACTAAATTGTAACACTCATGTAACTATGTATTTTCTTGATCCATTTATATACATATATATATATATATTCTTTTTTTTTTTTAGACACAGTCTTGCTCTGTTGCCAGGACTAGAGTGCCGTGGCATCAGCCTAGCTCACAACAACCTCAAACTCCTGTGCTCAAGCAATCCCCCTGCCTCAGCCTCCTGAATAGCTGGGACTACAGGCTTGCACCACCACGCCCGCTAATTTTTTCTTTTCTTTTTTTTTTTTTTTTTTTTTTAGTTGCCCAGATAATTTCTTTCTAGTTTTAGTAGGGACGGGGGTCTCACTCTTGCTGAGGGTGGTCTCGAACTCCTGACCTCAAGCGATTCTCCTCCCTCAGCTTCCCAGAGTGCTAGGATTATAGGCGTGAGTCACCATACCTGGTTTTTTTTTAGATTTAAAACTAACAACCATTTTAAAAGAATACTACATTTCAATTGTAACATTAGTTATTCAAATTGGTAAAATATTTCATGTATGAACTAAAACTTGCACTTACCAAACCAAAATATCACAACTTGTAGTTTACATTCTATTTCACTGTTTTAAATTTTAAACACAAATAAGAAAGTCAGATAGTCATGCAGAATGACAGAAATGAAGTAATTCAAATTCTGCTTCTTTGTCTCCACAATTACTATGTTATCATTACTTATATCAAATCTATTGCTAAAAACAAAAATATATAATAACACAAGGGGTGGAGACATGAACTGTGCCTAAGTGAGCTCAGATCATTTTGAACCATTATGAACATATTCCTAAATGGAATGTGTATAGCTGAGTTTCTGTGTGATAGGAACCAACTGTGTGGTTGGAGTTCTCCCAATTAACTTTCACCTAAAACGTCATGTTTATTAAAAATAACTAATAAATATTTGTCAACTTAAAGTTATTAAAACTCTCAACAAGCCAGGTGTGGTGGTGCACACCTGAAGTCCCAGCTATTTGGGAGGCTAAAGTGGAAGGAGGGAGGATTTGTTGAGCCCAGGACGTCAAGACCAGCCTGGGCAACATAGCAAGATGCCGACTCTAAACAACAAACAAACAAACAAAAACAAACAAACAAAAATCTCTCAACGGTAACTGCAAGGATTGTTTAGACTTGATCTTAGCTAAAAAGCTGACAAGTCATTAGCAATTCTTTATAACTTAGAGCAACAAAATATGTTTTTAGAGGAAGAAAATGTTATTGCTTACATTGGTTAGCATTTCTGGCACATAGTGATAATGAAAATCAGACCAAATTTTAGTCAATTTTATTGCAAACAGAAAAACTCATAATAAAATTTTAACTTGTTTGTTCTGTTGCAGTGAAGCCTGCTACTCACTATAAAGTCTTTACCAAAGATTTAAGAGGAACAATTGGGAAATAGAGTACCTACGGCCAGAGAATATGGTCTGCAAAATCTCTGAAGCGCATAGCACACACTACCCAGCTAACGCTTTGCCCTGGTGGTGAACTCTGCCTTTGCCCCAGTGGAAGAGGTGGCTATAAACTCAGTCCATGACAAGCAGAGCAAGGACTTCTGGGATTGGAGATGGCTGTGGACTTGGTGAAATGGACTCTGCTGGGGAGAGAGACAGGTGACACTCCTGTACTTCAGTGCCAGCTTTCCTTTCACCCCTAATTTATGACCAGATCTCTATGTGTGGGTACACACACATGCCACATTTTGTCATTTTACTATGCTTCCAAGCTTCTTTGGAATTAAGACATTTTAAGTATATTTTAAAGTGAGTACAAGAAGAATTAAGAGGAGGCATTAAAGAGAAAAACCACAGAAGCAAGCAGAGAAGGAGAGCAGAACAGAAAGAAGAGAAAATTCAAACATGGGAAGAAATGGTGGTGGAAACATAGCATTAAGTTCCCTGCATTTTCATGCCAGTTGGCAACATGAGAGGTGACTAAAGAGTCAGCAGGGTTAAGAGAAATTCGAGCAGGAATTTTTAAAAGCTACACTGATTATCATTGGGAAAAGTTAGATGAATGGTACATGGAAACTTCTGTACTATTTTTGCAACTTTTTTGTGAGTCAAACTATTTCAAAATAAAAAGTATATGCATATGTAAAAAATATAGCTTAGAAAGAAACTACAGTGAAGAACTCCACAGTGTGGTAGAATAAGAATACAGTTTATATCCATTAGCTGACCTCTTCAATCACAACAAAAAGAATAAATGTTCTTTTAAATAGATCTTGTGCCAACCAGTGTGCTAGGTGCTAAGGATACACAAATAGTGTAAAGTGACAAGGTCGCTCACTATCCCCAAGGAATTGACAGGTTAGTGGAGAAATGGACACATAAAATATTGGCTGGGCATAGTGGCTCATGTCTGTAATTCTAGCACTTTGGGAGTTTGAGACCAGCCTGAGCTACACAGCAAAACCCTGTCTCTACAAAAAATAGAAAAATTAGCTGGGCATGGTGGCATGGACCTGTAGTCCCAGCTGCTTGGGAGGCTGAGCCAGGAGGATCACTTGAGCCCAGGAATTTGAGGTTGCAGTGAGCTATGATGTCACCACTGCACTCCAGCCCCAGCAACAAAAAATATATATATGTGATATAATATGACCACTGCTTCAAATGAGATATGGTGGACAAATTCTGTGGTGGACATTTGCTCATTTTGGTTGCCCATCTTCTAAATACCCTTCCTATTTCAAGGTAATCATAAGATCAACAAGAGGCACGGCCCCACTGTCCATCACATGGCCCTGCCATTGCCTCCTGGCAACTAGAGCATGGACATGTGATTAAGCCCAAAGCTATAAGGCTGGGTAGAGATTTTCAAGGTAGCTACAGCAGAGTCATGAGTCAAGTGGCTCGGGGAGGATTGTCCAAGGGTGGCGGACTCTACCAGCCTAGTGGCAGAGTCCTAGGAATTTGGTAGCAGTGGTCCCCAAAGATCATTCCTATGACAGGACCTTCGCTGTGCTTCCCTTAGCTTGGTTGTAACCTATAAAACATTATACTGGTTCATGCCATTACTGACATACATTAACAGATGTTGGAGGTCAGAAAGTAATAAATATCTTAATAGGATACAGACAGATCCCAGCTTACTATGATTAGACTTACAATATTTTGACTTCACAATGGTGTGAAAGCGACATGCATTCAGTAGAAATTGTACTTCAAGTACCAAACAACCATTCTGTGTTTCACTATCAGTAGAGCAGCCAATAAATAACATGAGATATTCAGCACTTTACTACAAAATAGGCTTTGTGTTAGATGATTTTGCCCAACTGTAGGCAAATGTAAGTGTTTTGAGTACATTTAAGGTAGGCCAGGCTAAGCTATGGTGTTAAGGTTAGGTATATTAAATGCATTTTCAATTTACCATATTTTCAACTTACTATAGGTTTATTGGGACATAATCCCACTGTAAGTTGAGGAGCATTTGTATTAATATCCTATTTTTAAGATACCTAAATGTCAGTGGGAAGGAAATAGATACCATGAAAATAGGGCCATGTCCCCTCAGTTAAGTCATTGGTCTTTAACAGAATAACAAAGTGCACTGTATATCATATTTTTACCGTACCTTTTCTATGTTTAGATATGGTTGTTTTGTTTTTGTTTTTGTTTTTGTTTTTTGAGACAGAGTCTCACTCTGTTGCCCCGGCTAGAGTGCCCTGGCATCAGCCTAGCTCACAGCAACCTCAAACACCTGGGCTCAAGCAATCCTCCTGCCTCAGCCTCCCAAGTAGCTAGGACTACAGGCATGCACCACCATACCCAGCTAATTTTTTCTATACATTTTTAGTTGTGAAGCTAATTTCTTTCTTTCTTTTTTTTTTTTTTTTTTTTTAGTAGAGATGGGGTCTCGCTCTTGCTCAGGCTGGTCTCGAACTCCTGAGCTCAAACGATCCACCCACCTCGGCCTCCCAGAGTGCTAGGATTACAGGCGTGAGCCACCGTGCCCGGCCCATGTGCAGCTAATTTCTTTCTTCTTTTTTTTTTTTTTTAGTAGAGATGGGGTCTTGCTCTTGCTCAGGCTGGTCTCGAACTCTTGAGCTCAAATGATCCGCCTGCCTTGGCCTCCCAGGGTGCTAGGATTACAGGCGTGAGCCACCGCGCCCGGCCTAGATATGTTTAGATACACAAATACTTAGCATTGTGTTACAATTGCCAACAGTATTCAGTATAGTAACATGCTGTACAGTTTGTAGCCTAGGAGCAATAGACTATGCCACATAGCCGAGGTTTGTAGTAGGCTGTACCATCTAGGTTTGTGTAAGTTCACCCTATGATATTTGCACATTAGGACAGAATTCGTGAACTGAAAACAAAAGTCTTAAAGCTCTATTCTCTAATGCGATGAAGAACTTCTCAACAGGATGTCTACTTGAAGGGACTAGGGAGGGCAGGGAGGAAGGGAAGAGTTGTAATTGGGCAAATTATTCTACTGACTCCATGTGGCCACCAGGGGGAGCCTAAACTGCGCAGCGCTGTTTCATCAGTGGTTCCACTGCAGCTTTTTTCTGTAGGTATAATCTGCCTTTGACCCGCTCCAAACCCGGATATTTATATGCATCTAAATGAGGAGACCAAATTGCATGAGGCAGCCCTGTGCTGTTTTCCTCACATAGTATAATGCCTGGGGGGCTTTTTCTGTTTATTTGCTGCTTCACCAAAGTGGTTAAGAGGCCAGTGTGGCAAAGTGAATGTTCTAAGCAGAAGTGAGGTCCTGAGGATCCCAATTCTAACAACTACTTATGTCCAGAGAAGCTCCAGTTGTTCATGTAGCAAAAAACCCAAAAATCAACTGAGCTTTTCACAAAGATGTGTACTTCTGTTACAATTCAAATAGATCACTTTCAAAGGTGGCTGAAAAAAGAATTTAGGGACCCTGGCTACTGAGAACATAATAGGGCCTGAGCCATACCACAAGCAACACTGAAATCATGAAGGAAGAAGTCCAGCACAATCTGAGTGTTACCAATCCATTTCACAGATAAGGAATTGAGAGAATAATCTCATAAACAGAAGTTCCAGCCAATATTGTAGTCATCTGATCACTGACAAACAGCAGAAAAATTCCAGCACTTAGGAAATTTATAAGTAAAGATATAGGGATGACAGGTCCTTCTATAACAAGCATGGAACCTCTATTTCATATCTCTATTGCTAAATCTACTAAAAAGGAATATGTTCAAATTTATCAAAAAATGTAAAGAGTCAATTTGATTTAGTGATTTTCTGCTTTTATTTTTATCTGTATCTTTTAGATAGTCTTGTAATGCTCCAAGGTAGAAGTAAAATTGTTTGAGCATGAAGATGACTCAATAAATTCAGTTTATCGCCATGTTTGTGCTATAAAAATTTTGGTTCTTCTCAGTCCAAAAGGGAGTTCCTGAAAATATAGTTGTATAGAGTCAATTAAAATATAGTTGTCTCCTCAAATGATGACTACTTAATTGTTGAAAGGTTGATCTGTGGCCCTTCTTTTTGTCTTGTCATTAGATTACAGGGTCAGTTGTCTATTTGGGTCAGTTCTAGTTTGTTACAATAAAACCATGTTGTCTGTATATGTAAGAATGTTTCTCTTTCAATGCCCTCCCATCCTGCTCATTCAAACAAGATACCAGGAAATAACTAATAATTGTTTATTGGGGAAGAAAAGTATACACTTTGTTTCAAATAAAATAATTTACTGTAAAAATATATATATATACACATAAATATATTTATTTCTTAAGTAAGATTGTCCAAAGGCTGTTCCATCCTTCCCATTCCTCTAAATACATCTTCATCCAGGATGAAACTATAATCTGTTTCATCCATTTCATTACTAGTCTGCTCCCTGTGCTTAATTATACCATGTACCTGCTGTTGGCCTGACTTTCCTAAAGCACTGCTCTCCCCTCCCTCCCCCCCTCCCTCCCTCCCTTCCTCCTTCCTTCCTTCCTTTAGGAAACATTACTGAAGACTTGCAATATGTTCACCATTGTCCTAATTTTGTAGGAGAGACAGATCTAAAACAAAACTGGTTGTGGGTAAACACATAGAAACATCATTATGGAAACTTTCTCAGAATTAAAAATCCAGTATAAAATTCCAGATCTACATTTTTAACAGACATCAGTAGCAAGTACCACAATGTATCCAATGGCATTTAACATTTAAATAAAAATATAATAATACATGATTATATACATTTTTATCTCTACATTTATATAATAAATATACTTTTATAGAATATACTTTTGTCTATGTATAACTTTTGCGCTTTTCCTGGGTCTTGTTTTCATAATCACCACATTTGAGAAAAATCAGAAAAAAAGAAGAAAGGAGGAAAGTAGGGAATTTGGTATTTCTTAGTTTGTCATTCTAAGTAGCTAAATGGTAACTCTGCTGGTCCAGGGCAAAATAGAACAGATTAGTATTAATTCCTCAAGCCTCTGAATACCTTATTTGTCAATGTATTTTTCTATAAGTATTTCTCCCTTTATCCTTGTGGTTCTCAATCCTGGCTACACATCAGACTCTCAAACTGAAAAGTTGGTCAGCCCTGCTTTCTCAAATTCAGATTCAATAGGTAGGGGATTTGGGCTCAGATATCTGAATTTTTAAAAAGCCATAGAGATCAGTTGGATCCAGGCAGACCCAGGAAATGGTGATATAGCCTGTATGCAGTAGACATACTGGACTCCTACTTACAATTCCGGAAAAACTGTCAACCTTGCCTCCTCCGTGTGTCCAAGCCTAGCCCACTTCTTTCACTAAGCATTTTCAACCTCCAGAATGGACTTGTTAAAACCCTTTGTTCTTCTCTTATATAATTATTGTCATCTGCCCTGCACTATTGGGGTTTATATACCGCTATTACTGCTCTGAATAGACTAAGAACTCTTTGGGGACAAGGCTGCAACTTATTTATTTTTGTACCCTCTACAATATCCTGAAAATATTAGACAGCAAAAAAAAAAAAAAAGCAAAACTCATGTTAAATGCAATTTGGTATCCTAGATTGGATCCTAGAACAGAAAAAGGAGGTTAGTGGAAAAACTAGTGAAATTCGAATAAAGTTTGCAGTTTAGGAACGTACCGGTGTAAATTTCTTATTTTTGACAAATGTGTCATGGTTATTTAAAATGTTAACAGGGGAAGCTGGGTGAAGGAGATACAGAAACTCACTGTACTATCTATGTAAATCTATAAATATAAAAGTATTACAAAACATAAAGTTTATTTAAAGCCAAAAAAAGCTCTTGATAAAACAAATTTAACTCAACAGTCATCAAAAATCTTATCTAAATCATTCCCAATGAAAGATGTTTCAATAAACTTTTCATTTCAAAAAGGAGCTTACATATATACACACAATATGAAATACAATTAATTGAAAGGATATATACCAAAATGTTAAAATGATCTCTCTTTGGGTGATAGAATTATAGGTAATATTTATTTCCTGATAACCTTTATTTTCCAAATTTTCTATAATAAACAAGTGTTATTTTAAAAAAATTTTTTTAATTTAATGCCCTCATTTTTCAATATGATAACTCTAGACAAGTCCCATATCATGACCAGTTAGAATACACAGTAGTAGGCTTTTTCCAGAATTCCTGTTTTTATTAGAGTTTTCTAGGAAATGCTCCACTTGATGGCAGTAATTCCCATTCCAGACAGAGGTTAAGCAAGACAGAATCAGTCTCCTCTGGGTCCTAGAAGCAGAGCAGACACAGAGCTGGTTCAGAAAGCCCAAAGACAGCTCTCATTAGAAGATACTTTAGAGAAACCAAGTCTGGGCTGGCCATAAACCCACCACATTGTTTGTGTGGGGGGTGGGGTGGGTAGGAGTGTAAAGTATACATAACATAAAACTTACCATTTCCATAATTTTAAGTGTACAATTCAGAGGCATTAAGTAAGTACTTTCAAAATGTTGTACAATGACTACCACTCTCCACTTCCAGAATTTTTCATGATCCCAAACAGAAATTCTCTACTCATTAAACGACAATTTCCCATTTCTCCTGCCCCTGGCAACCACCATTCTGCTTTCTGTCTCCATGAATTTGACAACTCCAGATACCTCGTATAAGTGAAATCATACAATATTTGTCCTTTTGTGTCTGGCTTATTTCCTTTATTTATTTTTTCATTTTTTAAATTTTTTTTTTTTTTTTGAGACAGAGTCTCACTCTGTTGCCCAGGCTAGAGTGCCGTGGCATCAGCCTAGCTCACAGCAACCTCAAACTCCTGGGCTCAAGCGATCCTTCTGCCTCAGCCTCCCGAGTAGCTGGGACTACAAGCATGCGCCACCATGCCCGGCTAATTTTTTCTATATATTTTTAGTTGTCTGGTTAATTTCTTTCTATTTTTAGTAGAGATGGAGTCTCGCTCTTGCTCAGGCTGGTCTCGAACTCCTGACCTCGAGTGATCCTCCTGCCTTGGCCTCCCAGAGTGCTAGGATTATAGGCGTGAGCCACCGCACCCAGCCAAGCTTATTTCATTTAGCATAAGGTTTTCAAGGTTCATCCATGTTGTAGCATGTGTCAGAAATGCATTCCTTTTTATGGCTGAATGACACTCCATTGTTGGCATATGCCATATTTTGTTTATCTACTCCATCTGTTGATTGTGAATAATGCTGCTATGAACATTGATGTACAAGTATCTGTTTAAATTTCAGCATTTAATTCTTTTGGATATATACCTAAAGTTGCTGAGTACAGGGTAATTCTATGTTTAATTTTTCAGGAACCACCAAACTGTTTTCATAGAGGCTGCACCATTTTACATTCCTACCAGCAATGCATTCAGGTTCTAATGCCTCTGCACCCTTGCCAACACTTGCTATTTTCCATTTTAAAAAAAAAATAGTCATCATAATGGGCATGAAAGCAACCCACATTTATTTATTTATTTATTCATTTGTTTGTTTGTTTATTTTTGAGACAAGATCTTACTTGTCACAGGAGCTAGAGTACAGGGGCATCATCCTAGCTCACTGCAGCCTCAATTTCCTGCGCTCAAGTGATCTTCCTGCCTCAGTCTCCCTGTAGCTGGGACTACAGGTATGCTACTGATAAGGAAAACCCCTATCTATTACTTAGTACAGCAGGCACCTGAGACCCCCACCCCTCACAGAAGACCCACATCAGCATAATACTAACCTAACACCTGGCCCATCAACTAATCTATTACCTGGCACATCAGCATAACACTAAACCTATTATCTGGTGCAGCAGCTAACCTAACCTATTACCTGGCGGGCATTAGTCACCTTTGACCCCATCCCTTGGATCACCTCAACTTAATAAAAGTGGGAAAAATTGGGTAGATGGGGCTTAGAATTTGGTAGTGAGAACCCTCTAAGCCTGCCGACAAATAAACTTTGATTCTCCGACTCTCCGTGTGCCACTCGGTTTGTCCTCGAGACCACTCGCTGTAACACTTACTGTAACACTATCACACCCCACTAATTTAAAAAAAAAAAAAAATTCCCTACAGACAGGGTTTCGCCGTGTTGACCAGGCTGGTCTTTGACTCCTGGACTCAAGTGATCCTCTCGACTGCGCCTCCAAAAATGCTAGGATTACAGGCGTCAGCCACCTCACCCAGCGTCAACCCACATTTTATATGTCGTATGTTTCCTTAGCAAGCACACAACCAACAAATAATTATATTTGTTTGTTAAGATTTGCCACACTAATTAACATTTGACCCAAGGCAGCTGAAATGCCAAGTTTGCTCTGTTTCCTTTCCCATCCCAGGACACCTCCTAAACGCCTTGCCCAGGAAAACAGGCGTGGAACTAGAGGCCCTGGGAAAGCTCGACAGTGAGGGCAGAGAGAGTTCCCAGGGAGATGCCGGGGCGGGCAAGCACAGAGTCCAGAGGAAACCCAACAGTGCCAAAGGACAGAAGAAAAGAAAAAAGGAGAGAGAGAGAGAGAGAAAAGGCTAAAGAGTTAAGTGGTGGAGCAAGAAACCAAAATTTCAAAGGAGATTTACCCAAACAAGAAATATCACCAACTGTCACTCATCCAGACAAAGCCTACCTCCAGAAAAGCCAGTTTGGCAGCTCAGAAGGAGGAGAGAGTAAAAGTCTGAAGCTTCTGGTTTGAGCATTAAAACATATCTGGACATGACCCTTTTACATTTTGATCTTTCTTGGTTACTTTGCTAATCTCCACCCTGCTTTAAGTGATTTCTGAAATTAATCTTGGCATTACATAATCACAAAATTATTCAGTCATCTGCAACGAAACTCCTTTCACTACCTTTTGAAAATAGATGTCTGGGTGTGTGCAAGTGGGTAATTAACACAGTCGCATGTCTCATAAGCCATTCTACTCCACAAAACATTTTGTGAATCAACAACATTCTTTAAATTTTAAAAGAGAAAAATTATTTCCATTTCCTAATTTTTGCTAGAATTATTAGATTTTAATAGAAGACTTCTATTTTAACTCTAAAGAATTAACTTCTAAGCTTCACATTAAAAATTTTTAAATTAGGCTGGGCGTGGTGGCTCACGCCTGTAATCCTAGCACTCTGGGAGGCCGAGGGGGGAGGATTGCTTGAGCTCAGGAGTTCAATACCAGCCTCAGCAACAGTGAGACCTCATCTCTACTAAAAATAGAAATAAAGTAGCCAGGCAACTAAAGGTAGAAAAAATTAGCTGGGTGTGGTGGTGCACACCTGTTAGTCTCAGCTACTCAGGAGGCTGAGGCAGGAGGATCGCTTCAGTCCGGGAGTTTGAGGTTGCTGTGAGCTAAGCTAACCCCATGGCAATTTAGCCTGGGCAACAGAGTGAGACCCTGTCTCAAAAAAAAAAAAAAAAGAAAAAGAAATAGAAAAAATTTTTAAATTGTACATATTCTTTTTGGTTTTGTTGCTAAAATTAACTCCTGTTCCTAATGGTGCATTTCCTCCATTTTACATCTGAGTTTGGTGGTCTGAAAAGAGATTTTTTTTTTTTTTTAAATCTTAAAATTGAAAACATTTGTAAAAAATATTCTTCCTGAAAAATATTTTAAATTCTCTTGAAATATTTTTTCATAGAGAAACAAGTATTTTCAATGGAACCCTGATCCACTATGCTACTCTCCCAAATTAATTTCATTTCTATACATGACTAACTGAATGTCTTTGGAGACCTTCAGGGAACACCTAGTTTGCTCAGGGACATAACATAGGTGATTTAATAAAACAAAATGTCCTTCTGAGTCAGCATCCGGGCGATACTGTTTATATTGCACTTGACATGACACATAGACATAAGCAGGGATTCTAAAAGTCCCAGGTAGGCATTATCTCAACAATCACTGTGTGACATTTCAAGAACATATTTATTTACAACCCATCTTTTCTCTCTCACTCTCTGCTGAGGCTCCTTTTTCATACCTACCAATTAATTTCTATATACCAGAGAATCAGCCAAACACTATTTATTAAGCCTCTTTTGTGAACACCATGTTGGCAGATACCATGAAGGATGGAAATAAGATAAAGAATAATTCTTGGTCTTTAGAGAAGTGACTTTTTTTTTTTTTTAAAGATTTCACAATATATCCTCCTTCTTAAAGAGCTATGATTATATATATTTTGGCTTCTGTTATAATTAGTTACTTAAATTCCTGTCTCTCTCAATAGAAATATATAAATTCCTGAGGACAGGAATAAAATCTGTCCAGGAAGCAGGTTTTATTCTTCCATGATCCTTCACAGTACAGTAAATATTAGTTGAAATATATAAACAGAAGGGCCACAACCTACAATTTCATATGTTTCTATAGTTTGTTAGCTTTCAGAACTCAGCACAAGATTTCTAATAGAAACTTTTTAAATTGGTGGTTCAATTTTCAAGCTGGTGGTCCAAACTGATAAAAATGGGGCTTTACCCATCAAATCCACAATACTAGAAGTTGAATTTTGATGTTATGTTGGTTTCCCTTCTATTTTTTTCTTTTTTTGAGACAGAATCTCGCTCTGTTGCCCGGGCTAGAGTGCCGTGGCATCAGCCTAAATCACAGCAACCTCAAACTCCTGGGCTCAAGCAATCCTTCTGCCTCAGCCTCCTGAGTAGCTGGGACTACAGGTGTGCACCACTGTGCCCAGTTAATTTTTCTATTTTTAGTAGAGACGGGGCCTCACTTTTGCTCAGGTTGGTCTCCAGCTCCTGACTTCAAGCGATCCGCCCACCTCGGCCTCCCAGAGTGCTAGGATTACAGGCGTGAACCACCACACCCGGCCCTAATTTTTTTGAATTAAATTTTAGGTGATGTACTAGAGCTATTTCCATCCCTCTCTCCTAAAACAAGAAATATATCAGAAATACACCCATATGCTCTGAATTTTCCAAGCAGAAACCTATAAAGAGCACTAAAAGCATCACTGGAATAAATTTGAAATATTAATATTATATCAGTTAATTCAGGTTTCCACCTGACTCTACAGAACTGACAAAAATTACACAGCATTTTTAAGGGAAATAAGAAGCTATGAATTTCTAGAACTGACTGATCCCTAGTAAGGAATTTTGTGACCTGAATATACAAATTGTAGGATGAAAAAAGATAGGCCTCCAATCCCAAAATCTTCTAGCTGACAGTTTTCTGGAGTCTGTAGTCACAATCAAAAAAATTCTTTGTTTGTTTCTTGTTTTTTGAGACAGGGTCTCGTTCTATTGCCCAGACTAGAGTGCAGTGGCCTCATCATAGCTCACTGCAACCTCAAACTCCTGGGCTCGAGTGATCTTCCCGCCTTAGCCTCCCAAACTGCTAGGACTACAGGTGTGAGCCACCACATCTGGCCTAAAGAAATTCTTATAGTGAATAAAACATAGTGTCAGGCTAGTCACTGAGTGTGTGTTACTTTATTACCTAAATTTAAATAATTTTAATATGTGTCCCAAAATGTAAAATGATGCAATAACTTTGGAAAACTAGCAATTTCTAATAAACTTATGTCCTATGACCCAGCAATTGTGCTCCTAATTTCCCAAGGCAAAAATTAAAACATCTATGAAAAAAGCTCACATGGTAGTAATATTCACTGGGTGCTGGTCAGGTGGGGGGGGGAGATAAACTCACAACTAATGGAGACGGAGCGCACTGTATGGGGGAAGGGCATGCTTCTAGCCCTGGCTTGGGTGAGGCAAAGACATTACATGTAACCAAAATGTTTGTACTCCCATAATATTCTGAAATAAAAAAACTATGAAGGCCGGGCGCGGTGGCTCACGTCTGTAATCCTAGCACTCTGGGAGGCCGAGGCGGGTTGATCGCTCGAGGTCAGGAGTTCGAGACCAGCCTGAGCAAGAGCGAGACCCCGTCTCTACTAAAAATAGAAAGAAATTATCTGGCCAACTAAAATATATATAGAGAAAAAATTAGCCGGGTATGGTGGCGCATGCCTGTAGTCCCAGCTACTCGGGAGGCTGAGGCAGTAGGATCGCTTAAGCCCAGGAGTTTGAGTTTGTTGTGAGCTAGGCTGACGCCACGGCACTCACTCTAGCCAGGGCAACAAAGCGACACTCTGTCTCAAAAAAAAAAAAAACTATGAAAAGAGTTATACACAAATGTTCACAGTAGGCTTCTTGATAGTAGCCTGAAAAAACCTGGAAACAGTCTAAATGTCCATTGATAGGAGATGGATAAGTAAATTGTGGTATATCCGTACAGAATACTACTGATCCATCAAAAGAACTATTTTATGCAACCAGACACATAAATCTCAAAAACATGCTAAGCAAAAGAAGACAGACCCAAAAAGTATTAAACACATATTGTATGATTCCATTTATATGAAGGTCAACAACAGGTAAATCTAATCTATGGTAATAGAAATCAGGATAGATGGGAAGACAAAAAATCAATGCTTCGCAGGAAGTTTTCTGGTTTGGAAAATTTACATGTTATAAATCCTTTAGTCATTTTTATTACTAGAAAACTAGTTTCTCTTCACGCTCACTCACTAAGTGTTGAACAAACATTTACAAAATATCTGTTAATTAGCAGGGGTACCAAATTCTCAACCCAGCCCTGAGAGGATCTCTGTCATGAACATGGGCCATGGAGAAAAGAAAGGGAACTCACCACTGAGGTGGGGAGGCAGAGAATGCGGCCTGAATACAGAAACACCTTGGCCTTCACCGTGCCACAGAGAAAGCCAGTTCTCCGAAACTGCCCTGAGTTGAGGGACTGTCCACCGCTCGGTGCCTTCCTGGAAGGGCGGCTGAGGATGGAGGGCGCGGAGAGGAGCGCTTTCCAGTCAGAGAGGTGCGCTTCCGCCTTCGGCGACCAGGGGGCAGAATTGCGGCAGCAGTGATGGCCAACTAGTTCCAGAAATGGAGAAGCCGGCAGCAGGATTAGGCATCTAGCCAGTTAAAAAGCGAGAAAAAGTACAGGGCAAAAGAGGTACAGGAAACAAGGGCAGGGCAGAGCTAGGTGGAATGCGGGTGTGGACAGCCCGGGAGCACACGGGTGAGGTGGCAGCAGGCTACCGGCAACCGCCGCGGTGCGGCGTGAGAGGCGCTCTGCCCACCCCTCCGACCCCCAGCCCACCCTGGCTGCGCCTCTGACAGGGTACCCACGGTGGGGCTATGCAAAACAGAATCTCTAAGCCTGGCCGCTTACACACCTCTTAAAGAGAGGGGATGAATCCAACTAGTGAAGAACAGTTTTCTGAGGGAACCTCCCAGGAAAGTTGGAGGAAATTCAGAAGCAAGTACAGACAGAAAATGGGGGTGACCTGTAAAAACTGACGTATGATTTTTTGGGGGAGTGGTGGAGAAATTCTCCTTAGTCAGGAAATTGATGATTAAAATCTTACCAGCTTGCTTTTTCCTGATCTCAAAACTTTGATCCCAGTGAAAATGAAATGCCCAAGAAAAATGGAATACTTGGAGTACCCATCTGTCATTTATACTGTGGTACAAATGAGCGATTTATTAAATAAATGTTAATTGAGGATCTGCTTTGTAGAGATGACACTTGATGCTAGTGGGGCTGGGTCAGCAATAAACAAGTAAACAAATACATCAATAAAAGTTTCAGATAGTGAAAGAGCAATGGAGAAAATAAATTAGGTAATAAGAAAGAGAAAGGTCTGGCCGGGCGTGGTGGCTCACGCCTGTAATCCTAGCACTCTGGGAGGCCGAGGTGGGCGGATCGTTTGAGCTCAGGAGTTCGAGACCAGCCTGAGCAAGAGCGAGACCCCATCTCTACTAAAAATAGAAAGAAATTATATGGACAGCTAAAAATATATATAGAAAAAATTAGCCGGGCATGGCGGTGCATGCCTGTAGTCCCAGCTACTCGGGAGGCTGAGACAGGAGGATGGCTTGAGCTCAGGAGTTTGAGGTTGCTGTGAGCTAGGCTGACGCCACGGCACTCACTCTAGCCTGGGCAACAGAGTGAGACTCTGTCTCAAAAAAAAAAAAAAAAAAAGAAGGAAATTATCTGGACAACTAAAAATATATATAGAAAAAATTAGCCGGGCATGGTGGCGCATGCCTGTAGTCCCAGCTACTCGGGAGGCTGAGGCAGTAGGATTGCTTAAGCCCAGGAGTTTGAGGTTGCTGTGAGCTAGGCTGATGCCACGGCACTCTAGCCAAGGCAACAAAGCGAGACTCTGTCTCAAAAAAAAAAAAAAAAAAGAGAGAGAGAGAGAGAAAAGAAAAAACAAAAGAAGAAAGAGAAAGTCTGGAGAGGTGGAGTCTTCAGATAAGATGCTCAGGAAAAAGCCAGGCCAGGTGGCACATACCTGCAATCCTAGTACTCTGGGAGGCTGAGGCAGGAGGATCGCTTTAGGTCAGGAGTTGGAGACCAGCCTGAACAAGAGTGAGACTCCATCTCTACTAAAATGGAAAAATTATCCCGGCGTGCACACCTGTAGTTCCCAGCTACTTGGGAGGCAGGAAGATCCGTTGAGCCAAGGGTTTGGAAGTTGCAGTGAATGAGTCTGAGGCTGATGCCAGGGCACTCTAGTCTGGGTGACAGAGCTGAGACTTTGTCTCAAAAAAGAAAAAAGAAAAGAAAAAAAAAAGATGCTCAGGAAAAGTGTCTCTCGGGATGGGTTATGTTTGAGCCAACGCTGAAATGCAAAGAACCTTGCAGGCAGGGGGACAGCAATGTGAGTGTTTAGGGCTATATTGTTTAGACTTCCTAGGCTTCAAAATAAGGGATTAGATTTTATTCGATTTGTTATGAAAAGTCATGAGAGGGTTTTAAGCAGGAGAGTAGTGGCCTGACCTCATTTACATTTTTCACAGTGCTCAATGGGGCATCAGCTGTAAAGAGGCAAGAATGGAAGCAAAGAGACTAATTATAGAGCAATTGCAATAGTTTTGATGAAAGATGGTGCTGGCATGGACTAGAGAAGTAGCAGAGAGACAGTGAAAGGTGGAAGGATTCTGACTATGTTTTACAGGCTGGGGCGGGAGGTAAGAGCAAGCACAGATGACTGCTAAATGTTTCTCTTGAACATCTACCTGGAAGGTGGTGCTGTTAAATGAAATGAGGAAGACTGCAGAACCAGGCTGGTCGTGTTGGTGGAGATCAAGAGTTTTATTTTGGACATGTTAAGTTTGAGATGCCTAATGGATATCCAAGGGAGATGTCAAGTAGACAGCCCAGGAAGAAGGTCAGGTAGAACTGTAAATGCTATTAGAATATGGATAGCATTTAAAGCCACGTACCTAAATGGGATCACCTAGGGACAGAATGCAGACAAGGCAAAAGAGAGTCAGCCAAGACTCTGGACATAGGATCTTTAGGAGTGAGGCAGGGGAGGTCAGGCCAGCAAGGGAACTAAGAAAAAGGAAATTGGGAGGTAAGAGAATCTAACATCTCGGAAACAACAGTTGAGAGTATTTCAGGCCAAGAGGGTGTGGTCACCCACATCAAATGCTGCTGAGCTGTTGAGTAAGAGGAGAGAAAGAGACACACAGACACACATGATGATGACCTTGATGGAGGGTAGTTCCAGGGGAGTGAAGAACTTTTTTTTTTTTTTTAAGATACAGTCTCGCTCTGTTGCCCGGGCTAGAGTGCCGTGGCATCAGCCTCACTCACAGCAACCTCAAACTCCTGAGCTCCAGCAATCCTCCTGCCTCAGCCTCCTGAGTAGCTGGTGCTACCTACAGGCGCACACTACCACACTCAGCCTGTGAGGAACCTGAAAACCCACTGGATCTAGGTTTTGATAGAAAGGAAAACTTCTGTGAGGACAGATCTTACAGGAGAGAGGAACACTCAGCTATGTCAGGAAAAGTCTTTCAGGGGCCACTGAATCCCAAATAGGAGACGTTTGCAACCTGGAAGACTGTCAGAATCACCCAAGGAATTTTTTAAAAAAAATACAAGTTTCCTGACCCCATCCGAGACCTATTAAATTAGTAGGAGAGGGAGTTGGAATCTATATTGGAATCCTCAGGTAATTATGATTGAGCTGAATTAGATAGAAGGTGAGCTGGGCAGGAATATTCCCACCAAAACAGAATAGATATTTTCTCCTTGTTTGAGAAAAGAAAAGAAGGTTAATAAGTAGAATTTTCAAATTTTAAGTTTATGTCCTCTAAATTTTTTCTTCAACCTTCAGAGCTTACTATCCCTCGTCTTCTAGTGAGCTCTAGTAGGACATGAAATGAATATTTACAGAAAAAGTCAGAAACAGGTAACCATGCTTAGTTAGACACCTCGCTTTTTTTCATGGATGTGTGTGCCTGTGACTGTGATTTCATACTGTACACATAGAAATAGAGGGATTTTTTTTTCTGCCATGGAAATTGGTTTTCATACTTAATAGTGGAGTTGTTCTGAGAAATTTGGATGGTGTTCTGCCAGTGGTACATAGACTCTCAGGTACTCTGCCATCAGAACAGGTTTGAGAGTAACTGAAAAGAGCCCTGAAAGGTTCATGGTTTCCCTCCCCCTCTCTCTGTCTCTCTCTTTCTCTCTCCCTCTCTTTCTTTCTTCCTGCACAGGTAAGAAATTTCCTCAAGGGAGGCCTGAAAGTCAAATCCCTGCCCCCCTTGAGTTCAGCTGGCTGGAAGAAAATCCCAAAATGGAAGTAATTTGATATGTCTGGAAGAAGCAGGAAAAACAAAATTTTAAAAAGGAGCTTCCCTCAATAAGGCTGTTATAACAACATTCGACATGTGTACATCACTTAGCAGATAACAGTGGATCATGATGCTTATTATCTCATTTGACCTTTATATCAATCCTGGGAAAAACTATGCTATTGTCAACTTCCCAACATTTTAAAAAAAAAAAAAACACAAAAAACAGATGAATAAATGGAGGCTTACGTGGGTTAAGACAATTTCCAAGATTCTTCAGGTAGAAAAGCACCAAAGTCTAAGGGACTTGTTTACAATCAAAGAATAAAAAAGTGAATCAATTAGGCAATGAAAAGGAACAAGCTATTCATATCTGCAGCAATTGTGATGACTCTGCAGGCAATTATGCTGAGTAGAAAAAGCCAATGCCAAAAGGTTACATACTCTACGATTACACATATATAAAATTTTTGAAACGACAAAATGTTAGTAATGGAATGGTGGTTGTCAGGTTTAGGTATGGTAGGAGGAGGTGTGGCAGGAGGGAGATGGGTATGGTTGTTAAAGGGCAACACAAAGGATCTTTGTGGTAATGGAACTGGTCAGCATGCACACTATGATGGTAGATACATGGACCTTGATAAAAGTGCGTAGATCTAAACACACACACACACACACACACACAAATGAGTACAAGTAAAACTGGAGACCTGTAAATAATAGATTTTATCAATATCAATGTCCTACTTATGATATTGTACTATAGTTTTTCAAAATATTACCATTGAGGAAACTGGATAAAGGGTATACTGGATTTCTCTGATTAATTTCTTAATAACTGCACATGAGTCTGTAATTATCTCAATAAAAACTTCCATTAAAAAGAATGAATGAGTCAGGTTGTGTCTCTGGCTCGTGGTTCTTGCCTGTGCATTATGTACCTCACCAAAGGGTAATGGGATGAGACGTGGCCTTGTTCTTAGAATCACCCAGGTTGACTCAATGCACTTTGAGTGGGTTAGAAATGGGGTATATCTGAATTTGAACCTGGAAGGTGTAATAAAATCAGGCAATAAAATGGGCTCCCCAGAATAAACTCTCAGTGTTTCCTCCCTTGAGAGCCAGTAGAACCTAAATTCCACACTGAGCATAGCAACATTTTTATATTTCTGAGCCAACTATTCCAGCACACATGCCCTGAGTTCTCCCTTACTCTTTTGGGTTCAGCTATTGATTGGGAACAGTATTAAGGGCAGGGAAAGGAGAGAATAGTAATAGTGCCTTAGATCTGTGGGGTAGGGCAATTGGGGTTGATGGTGGGAATGGCAATGATGGCTGTGACTAACAAGGCTGATGCAGGACGCTCACTCATCCACACCTCAGATTTCCTTGGTCTTTTCCTTCTCTTCCCTTGCTATCACATCCTTTTGGCTGTTTCTCTCTCCCCCACCTTTTCTGTCTCTTTTGATTTTTTTTTTCTTCTTTTTGCTACATTTTCTACTATGACCACATTTTAATTATTAATAATATACAATTTTTAAATGTTAACAAACAAATAGCAAGAGAGTCACAAAGCCCAAAGAGACGCATAAGTTGAAGCCTAGTGCGGATCTTACGTGGAATCATGTAAGGTTCATGACAGCCATACAAGGCCATCGCCACTGTGAAACAGCTTCCTGCTGCAAGAGGGCTTTGCTGGAGGTAAGAAAACCCATCTTACAGTCTGGGCTCCACCACCAACTTGCCACTTGACCTAGAGCAGTTTGTTTCCTCACCTACAAAACAGAAGGAATGGACTCAAAATGCTCTCTCCAAAGTCCCTTTAGGTGTTGTTTGAGTCTATTAGAGAAAAACAAGCCTTTCTAGCCAGGAGTGGTTGAATGCTGAAAAGAAGCTGGCTAATCTAGGTAGAGAATGAGAAGTTAGAGGGTTACTTCATTTGGAGCCTTTCCCGGAAGCTGGGTGTTCTGAGTAAGAAGCAGACAAAACGTTCATATGGTCCAGAGAGGTTAATGTCAAAATATCTGCCATCAACCCGAGGCTGTGCAGGCCAACCCTATAATTACACTTAGGCCTTAAGGGTAGGCAAGACCTGTAGGTGAGGGACCACAAGAGGGAGCGGTTAATCAGGAGAGGAGGAGGGATCTGACCCAATCAGGAGAGGAGGCAGGATTTGGCAGAATGACTGTCAAACTGGAAAAGGAAGATGATTCATCTCACTCATAAGGTTTGGGTGGGGCTGATTCCAACAGTGGCTGGGAGAAGAGGGCTTTAGCTTTCATTAGGGACTGAGTTAAGAATAGAAAATGCAAACAGAGTTAACTAGTGGAAAACATCGATGAACAGAGAAATTACTCTTCCCAAGGTTCATTCTCACAGCAACAACCACCACCAACCCCTAGGCCCTAACAGGCCGGGTTAAAGTGGGAGAGGAATTTATCACTGGGAAGGGGTGGATACACAAGCATTTATTGTGCCCCTAGTGTGTGCCAGGCACTTTCATGGGTGTTATCTCATTTAATCTTCATGGCAATTCTACACAGTACTATTATCTCCATTTTATGTCTGAGGAAACTGAGGCTCAAGAAGCCACAGAGTAAGATCTTGGGCATAGCCAGCATTAAAGCCAGGTTTTTCTGAGTTCTGAATGCTTCTTGTTAGCACCTGCTGAGCCAGCACCTTCTCTGAAGACTCTAGTCTCACGTGGCCACTGTCCGCTCTTGCTCATACCCTAACGATGGTTCTAAGAATGCCGTATTATCTGGCAGTGAGTGAGCTGCGGTCTAGATTTTGAGTTAGAAAATCCTGAATTTGAATCCTGGCTCTGCTAACTTTGTGCCTGTGGGCAAGATGCAAAATCTTGCTAAGCCTTACTATTAATTTCTGTAAAGTAGGAAGAATAATGCCAAAGTCCTAGAGTTGTTGTGAGGATTGTACGTAAATGTAAATAAGGAAGTTCAGTGTTTGGCACATTATGAGTGCTTAATAAAGCATAGCTATTGAATTACCTTAGCATGAGCCTAAGCAGTGGTTCTCTACCTTGGCTACATTGGAATTACCTGGGGTGTTCTAAAAACACTAAGGCCTGTGCACCACCCCAGACATTCTGGTTTAATAGGTCTTCGGTACAGGCTGGGAATGGAGAATTTTTTAAACTCTCCAGGAGATTCTTTTTTTTTTTTTTCTTCTCCCTTTTAAATCAGAGTCCCACTCTGTCGCCCAGGCTGGAGTGCAATGATGTGATCATAGTTTACTGCAGCCTCGAAGTCCTGGGCTCAAGGGATCCTCTCTCCAGGTGATTCTAATGTGGTTCTTAAGACTTCAGCCTTGCTTCAGAATCACCTGGAAGGCTTGTTAAAACTCAGTTCCCTTGATTCCATCCCCATGTTCTACATCTGAAATCTTAAATCTTTCAGACATCCTCCAAACTTCCCGAGCATTCTTAATGAAAATAACATTTTTATTGAATAGCTTTTATGCACTGGATATTATGCTTATTGCTTTACAAATAGTGTATCTCATTTAGTCCTCATATCAACATTATTTTTGACTTTACAAATCAGAGAGGTTAAGTGACTTGTTTCAGGTTCCACCTGTGGGAAGTGGATAGAGCCAGTTTGGGTTCCAAAGTTCACCGTTTTTTTTTTGTTGTTGTTGTTGTTGTTGTTGTTGTTGTTGTTGTTGAGACAGGGTCTTCTGTTGCCTTAGGTAGAGTGTAGTGATGTCATCATATCTCATAGCAGCCTCAAACTCCTGGGCTCAAGCAATCCTCCTGCCTTAGCCTCCCGAGTAGCTGAGACTACAGGCATGTGCCATGACGATGGGGTAATTATTTTTCTATTTTTGGTAGAGATGTGGTCTTGCTTTTGCTCAGGCTGGTCTCAGAACTCTTGACCTCAAGCGATTCAGAATGCTAGGCTTACAGGCGTGAGCCACCACACCCAGCCTCCAAAGTTCATCCTTTTAATTATGACTATATGCAGACTCTTTTCCTCCTAATTGCAATTGTTCTTTCATCTTACTAAGACCTCTAGACCTTGGCCACCTTTTTCTTCCAGTCTCTCAGCCATCAACTTTCCTTCCTTCCCTTACTATCCTCTAGCAAGGCCAAGGGTGGGGCCTGAGAATTTGTATCTCCATTAAGTTCCCATGGTGATGAGGATGCTGCTGGTCTAAGGACCACACTTTGGGAACCACTAGCCTAGAGAAAGTGGGGAGGGAATAGAAAGGTGAAAGAACACTTGTTTTAAAATCCCACATCCAGGAATCATGGCTAGGTCTTGAGTTATTCACAAACCATTTGCTTCTAAGAACGAAACAGTGTTCTGAGCCTGGGTTCCCTCACTTGTTAAATAGCTTGATGATGAGGCTGGGTGTGGTGGCTCAGACCTGTAATCCTAGCACTCTGAGAGGCTGGAGCAGGAGGATCCCTTGAGCCCAGGAGTTTGAGGTTGCAATGAGCTAGGCTGACACCGCTACACTCTAGCCCAGGGAACAGAGTGAGACCCTGTCTCAAAAAACAAAAAGACAAACAAAAAAATAGGTTGATGATTTCTATGGTTGAGTTGTTGAGAGAATTAGAGAGGCAGGCCTTTAGTGGGTATCTAATATCTAATTCATGGCGGAATTTCGGCTTTGCCTTATGACCCAATATATTTAGAACAGTAGTTCAATCAAGAAAGGAAATGTCTTTTCAAATTCTTCACACATTGCTAGAGAAAAACTCCTGTCTTAGGCAAAGCATTTCCTGGGGGGCGGGGGCGGGGTGGGGGTGGGGCGGTTGGTGGGGTGTTCCTGCTCTGGGAGTCCACACAATGGCTTTCTCTCACTAACTCTGCACAATAAAGGGTCCAGGGTTTACTCTATTATCCTTCCCAGAAATATTTGCAATTTAGAAGAGTTTGAAAGGAAATGTAAATTTAATCACAAAGACTTGTATTACTATTAGATGGAACTACCTAGAACTAATAAAAATGCCTTTCAGGGTAGAGAAAGGGTTCAGCAAGAAGCCACCAAACTGTACCAACTCAATGTCCTTGTTAATTTGGAAGCACTGTAGGATTTAAAGCATGGCTGACCCAGTTAGAGGAGTGTTGTGATCTTGTTCTTTTTTTTTTTTTTTTTTTTTTTTTGAGACAGAGTCTTTCTCTGCAGTGGAGCTCTCATAGCACACTGCAACCTCAAACTCCTGGGCTCAAGCAATCCTTCTGCCTCTGCCTCCTGAGTAGCTGGGACTACAGGCTAGCGCCAGTACTCCCAGCTAATTTTTCTATTTTTATTAGAGACAGTGTCTCCCTCTTGCTTAGGCTGGTCTTCAACTCCTGAGCTCAAGGCTATCTTCCCTCTCTGGCCTCCCAGAGTGCTAGGATTATAGGCATGAGCCACTGTGCCCTGCCCAAAGTAAAAAGCTAGGTCGTTGGAGAAGGGTAGAAGGCGGATTTAAGACAGCAACTCTGGAGTCAGTGAGATGAGCAAAGTGGAGGGCCTGCACCAGGCAAGAGGAAGGGGAGATGGAGAGGAGGTGCTGGGCATGAGATTTTAAGAAACAGGAATCTGCAGGGTTTTGCAATGCACTGAGTGTGAGGGGTGGCAGAGGAGAAAAGTCAGCCTTATGCAGGATTCTAACCTGCCAGAATAGAGTTTAGAAATATGAGTTGGTTTACACGTAGAGAAAATAATAAGTTTAGTTTGGGACACATGGAATTTTTTTTGATGTATTTGGAACAGCTAAGTGGAGGTGTCAGGTAGCTAGTATGTATGTATGTATGTATTTATCTATCTATCTACCTATTTATTTATTTAGACAAAGTGTCGCTCTGTCACCAGGGCTAGAGTGCTGAGACATCAGCCTAGCTCACAGCAACCTCAAACACCTGGGCTCAAACAATCCTCCTGCTTCAGCCTCCCAAGTAGCTGGGACTATAGGCACATGCCACCAGGCCAGCTAATTTTTATTTTTTTATTTTTTGCAAAGACAGGGTCTCACTGTTGCCCAGGCAGGTCTGAACTCCTGGCCTCAAGCGATCCTCCCACCTTGGCCTCCCAAAGGGCTGAGATTTACAGGCATGAGCCACCACACCTAGCTTAGAATTACTCTTAAGTAATGTTTAGTACACAGAATTGTTTCCTAACATTGTTTCTTAGGAAACCTTCTACATCATTATAGCACTTGCCCATTATAGGATGTAGTCACATGGTATGTTAATCATTTGCTTTCCTAATGTACACTGAGCTCTGAAAGCAGGGGTGGAGTCTCATTCTTGTTTGTTTTCTAAGTACACCTAGCATTTTGTAGCTCATCAATTCAATACCTGTTGAATTTAATTTGGAAGTCATTCACACAGAGGCTGGTAGCTGAAGTAAATCAGAGGATCTCCACGGGAGAACTTTGAGTGGCCTCCACCAGTCAGGAACTACATACTTTGCTAAAAATTTCATTTCTGTTCTTGTTAATTGTGCACTTACAAGCCTTGTAGAAACATATTTTCACAATGTTCCCATCTGTTGGGTTCATTACTTTGCTTCTTAATGGCTGCCTATTTATAAAATTGATAATAAACACAGTGATGGTTTATTAAAAATGTAAAAAGAGCAAAGAAACAGTTCTCTGCTGCCATATTGTTTACCCCCAGGGCCAGCTGCCCCCTAGGTCAGACTTTCCTGTCTCTATAAGGGGCAGTAGAAAAAAAAGCAACCAATTAAAAGTCACACCTGCGTTCCCAAGCAGGCTTTCCTGCTTACTAGCTATGTGAACTTGAAAAAATCATTTAAACTATCCAAATCTCACTGGTCTCATCTGTAAAATGATAATACCTGCCCTCCCCTTCTTTTTAATAGAATGTGAAATCCTTGAATAGTTCTATTCAAATATAGGTAGTATTCTCACAAGAAACCCGCTAGAGAGGGTTTTAAAGCTCTTTCTAAAATGATAATACCGGCTAGGCACGGTGGCTCATGCCTATAATCCTAGCACTCTGGGAGGCTGAGGCAGGAGGATTGCTTGAGGTCAGTAGTTGAGGACCAGCCTGAGCAAGAGCGAGACCCTCCCCCGATCCCCCCATCTCTACTAAAAATAGAAAAAAAAATTAGCCAGTCAACTAAAAATAGAAACAAAAAATTAGCCAGTAGTGGTGGCTCTCACCTGTAGTCCCCAGCTACTTGGGAGGCTGAGGCAGGAGGATTGCTTGAGCCCAGGAGTTTGAGGTTGCTGTGAGCTAGTTTGATGCCACGGCACTCACTCTAGCCTGGGCAAGAAAGTGAGACTCTGTCTCAGTAAATAAATAAATAAATAAATAAATAAAATGATGTTACTAATAGTCAAGTAGAAATGCTTCAACTCAGCATTGGATACCATGACATACATTGATGGCATAACTTACTTATTTGCTGTCATTTCCAGTGTCTGGCACAATCCCTGCCAAAAACTAGGTGCTTAATGATATTTGTTGAATGAATGGATGAAAGAAGGAAGGAAGGAAGGAATCTGGAAAGGTAGGTATAAGCAGGTTTCTGGCTTTAGAACTGTGTACAAGTAGGTGGGAAGGAGGTGAGGGATGAAAACTTACCTATTGGGTACAATGTGCAATGTTCTGTTGATGGGTACACTAAAGGCCAAGACCTTTTAGGGTCTATACAATATATCCAGGGAATAAAACTGCACTTGTACCGCCTAAATATATTGAAATAAAAAAAAAAAAGGGCCAGGCCTGGTGGCTCACACCCGTAATCCTAAACTCTGGAAGGCTGAGGTGGGAGGATTGCTTGAAGCCAGGAGTTGGAGACCAGCCTGAGCAAGAGTGAGACTCTGTCTCTACAAAAAAATAGAAAAATTAGCTGGGATTGGTGGCACACGCCTGTAGGCCCAACTATGGAGGCTGAGGCAGGAGGATCACTTGGCCCAGGAGTTTGAGGTTGGAGTAAGTTATGATGACACCACTACACTGTAGCCAGGGTGACAGAGCAAGACTCTGTCTCAAAAAAACAAACAAACAAAAAAAAAAACAAAGAAACAACAATAACAACAAAAACACAAGGCCAGGCAGGGTGGCTCATTCCTATAATCCTAGTATTCCAGGAGGCCCAGGGGGGAGACCAGCCTAAGCAAGAGTGAGACCCATTCTCTACCAAAAATAGAAAAAATTATCTGGGCACGGTGGTGCATGCCTCTAGTCCCAGTTACTGAGGAGGCTGAGGCAGGAGGATCACTTGAGCCCAGGAGTTGGAGATTGCAGTGATGACACCACTGCATTCCAGCCTGAGTGACAGAGGGAGAGTCTGTCTCAAAACAATAACAACAACAACAACAAACGCAACTGTGTGAAAGGAGAGCCCAGAGGCCCTGTGAATGAAGCATGAGGATCATCCTAGGCTTTTAAAGCAGGAGGCCCAGAATGCGCAGACCTGGGTGTGGCCAAAGATAAAACTCTTTTACTTCTCATTTGGTTCCAATTGGAGCAACCTCACAGCTTTTGACTAAACTAAGGAGGTGGGAAAAGGTGTGGGGGAGACAGAACAGATCAGCATTTTGTCTGAAAATATTTTAAGTCAGCAAAACACCATCAGTTAGCAATAATATTTAATAACAATTAAATATTGAACAAATTTAGTAGGTAGTACCGCCCTTTAACACCCTTATCTGGACTGCTACCTTTGCTGCTTCTCCTGGCCAAACAGGAATTGCTAGCTGCTCAAGCCTGGCGACTTTATTTCTCCGTGCTGCTGCTCAGCCACTGCTTTTGCAAGGAATAATAATCTTTCCTTCCAACTGCCTGCCAACATCTTAAACTTCTTTCAAAGATCTATGAATTAATTACTGTATCATCAAGTATTTATTGTGTTTGTTGAGTACATACAGTGTGTAAGGATGAAGAGAGCTCATAGTATAATTCAAGTAAGAGGAAGAAATACATATAAAATATAATCTTAATATATTAATGCTATACGATAGGTTCTCTCTCTCTCTCTCTTTTTTTTTTTTTTGTGGAGTCAGAGTCTCACTCTGTCACCCTGGCTACAGTGTAGTGGTGTCGTCATAGCTCAACCTCCAACTCCTGGGCTCAAATGATGCTCCTGCTTTAGCCTCCTGAATAGCTAGGACTATAGGCGTGCACCACTACACTCCATCACGCCTGGCTAATTTTTTCTATTTTTAGTAGAGATGGGGTCTCCCTCTTGCTCAGGCTGGTTTTGAACTCCTGAGTCCAAGCGATCCTCCTGCCTCAGCCTTCCAGAATGCTAGGATTATGGGCGTGAGCCATCGCACCAAGCCTAGGTTCTCCTTTTTATAACAGCTTTATTGACAAATTATCACGCACCATAAAATTCATCCTTTTAAAGCATAGACTTCAGTGGTTTTTATTAAAAGTATATCACAGAGTTGTAAAATCAACATTATTATCTAATTTTAGAACATTTCATCACCCCAAAAAGAAACCCTGGATTCGTGAGCAAAAATTTCCCCATTCTTCCCTTCATTCCAACCCCTGGTAACTGCTAATCTACTTTCTGTCTCTATAGATTTGCCTATTTTGGACATTTCATATAAATGGAATCATACAATATATGGCCTTTGTGATTGGTTTCTTTCACTTTGCATAAAGTTTTCAACGTTAATACAGGTTGTATCATGTATCAGTACTTCTTTACTTTTTATAGCTGAATAATATTCCATCGTAGGGATATACCACATACTGTTTAGCCATTTATCAGTTGATGGGCATTTGGGTTGCTTTTACTTTTTGGCTATTATGAATAATGCTGTGAAGAACATAAGTACAAGGTTTTGCATGGACATAAGTTTTCATATTTCTTGAGTATACACTTAGGACTAGAATTGCTGGAGCATAGGGCAATTCTATTTTTAACCTTTTAAGGAACTATCAGACTGTTTTCCAAAGTCACTGTATCATTTTACAATTCCTCCAACAATGTATGAGTGCTCCAATTTCTCCATATTTTGTCAACACTTGTTATTGTCTGTCTTTTTACTTTGTGTGCGTGTGTGTGTGTGACCTGTCACCCAGGCTAGAGTACCTTGGTGTCAGCCTAGCTCACAGCAACCTCAAAGTCCTGGACTCAAACGATCCTCTGCGTCAACCTCTTGAGTAGTTGGAACTACAGGTGTACGCCTGGCTAATTTTTTTATGCCATGCCTGGCTAATTTTTTTTCCTGTTTTTTGTAGAGATGAGGTCTTGCTCTTGCTCAGGCTGGTCTTGAACTCCTGACTTCAAGCAGTCCACCCGCTTCGGCCTCCCAGAGTGCTAGGATTACAGGCATGAGCCACCGAGCCAGCCTTGACATTTTTTTTTTCTCTTTTTTTTTCATTTTAGTAACTTGCTCAAGTTCACATACAGCCTTGACATTTTTAAAAAGAATAACAGGTTGTCCAAATTCCACTTTCTTCTTCCTCCTCCCACCCTGCCCCGCAACTCTTCTAAATTCTCATGCCAGGCAGTAGCTCCAGAATCATACTCCAGGATGACAAGACGAGGTGGGTGTATTAGCATCAGAGGTGGACATTCAAATCCTATTTCCATCCCCTAAGCTGCAATGAACAAGATCTCTCAATCAAGGATATCTTTTCCTTACCAAAACCTTAACAAGAGAACTAATTTAAAGCAAAACCAGCTACACAGACACCTCTGAGTCCCATGTAGAAAATTTATTATATTCTCAGAGGGAGCACACTGTCTGGGTTGCCATGGACACAACAGGGAAAGAGCATTGAATTGGCAGCTAGGGGACCTGGGCTTTGAGTACAGTCCTGCCATTAATTAGCTGCACCACCTTGGTTGGACAAGTCACTTAATTTCTTTGGCCTCTTGTGAAACAGAGGAGTTGGAATAAAGTATCTAGTAAAGTCTCTTCCAAATATAAAAAAAGTAAGCTTTGATGACATGTTTAATAGTTATTTTAACTAAAATGTTATTAATATACATAGTTATTGCAGAATGTCATTTAATATGTCTCAAGTGTTATTCATAGTTCATGGTTATCTTATAAACAATCTGACGGTCTAATATGCAGGTTATTTTATAAGAATTCAAGATGTGATTACTAAAATATTTAATAGACTTACCAGGGGTTGGCTTTTGTGGTTTATTATTGGTCACGTGTATGTGTTGTAGCCAAGCTCTCACACGGAAGTGTGTTACTTTGTGACAGTCTGCCTTATCTTTGTTTATAAATGAGATTTTATAAAGTATGGAAGGGGTTCATATTCAGTCTAGTGTAGTGGCAAAAAGCACAGTCTCTGGTCAGACTCGCTAGGTATGAATCCTAATTCTCTCAGTACCATCCATACCATTGTGGCCAAGTTGTTCCTAACCTGTGGTGTCCTCAGGTATAAAGTGGGAGCAAAAGATACTACCTTTCCCTCATTTGGTTGTTGTGAGAATTGAGTGAAATAAGGCCCTTTTAGTTTCTATACAATATATCCAGGTAATAAAACTGCACTTGTTGGCTGGGCGCGGTGGCTAATGCCTGTAATCCTAGCACTCTGGGAGGCCGAGGTGGGAGGATTGCTTGAGCTCAAGAGTTCGAGACCAGCCTGAGCAAGAGTGAGACCCCATCTCTACTAAAAATACAAGTAAATTATATGGACAACTAAAAATATATGTAGAAAAAATTAGCCGGGCATGGTGGCGCACGCCTGTAGTCCGAGCTACTCGGGAGGCTTACAAGGGCTTAGAATTGTAGTTGGTATGTAGTGTCTGCCCAACAAATAAAAGCTATTTTACTGTTATTTATGATATGTAAAAAGAAAGATCTCCTTCATGCATGTTATTTACAAATGAGGAGGTAAATAACAGACTAATGGCTGAAAGGAGTAGAATCTACTATCTTTGGGAAGCAGGAATTAGTTTAAGGAGATGACTGCAATTTTTATTACAAACCATGTAGAACTACATAGACTTATGCATATTTTCATTTAAATAACTATAATTTGAAAAACAGAAGTGGGTTTGAGGAAAATCAATGTGTTGATAATTTTTTAGAGGGAATTAAGGTAATGGTTCCAAAACCTTGTTATACGATTCATTTTTTCCAGTGTTAGATTGAATGGAAGACAAGGACAATGTGACACATTTTTCAAAAACCTAATTCATATAATTAATATGAAAGTTGTCCTTTATTCTCAGATCAGTGTTTCTTTATTGTGTTAAAAATAGCATTTCCTTTGGTGAACGAACTGATGGGATAATACAAAAAGAAAAAAAGATAAAAAAATAAAAGTAGCATTTCTTTTATGAAATAAAGGAGAGAATAAATTTTTTAAAATCCTTAGAAAAATTGAAAATTGAAATTTTTTTCTATGGCAGTCACCTTTCTCCCTTTTTTGGTTTAATTTTAAAGATCTGTCCAATCCAATATTCTAAGAACCACTATTCTACTTGGGAAAGGTTAGTGCATACTGTGTAGGACAGTTGCAGCCATTTAGGTAAAAGATTCTGTTCTGGGCCAGGAGAAGTACCATGAAGAATGGAAAGAGAGCAAGCCAAGTGTGTCATCACTGGGGAATGTTCCATGGGACTCAGGAGACAACTGGACTCCAAGCAGGGTTGGGGGCTGGGGAGAGAATCAAGAGTGACTCCCAAGGTCTCACCTCCTCCTCAAGCCTCCTTTGTCTGTGGGCCCTTTCCTTAGTTATTTCCATATGACATGCGGCCTCCCACCGCTGACCTTTGCACACCCTGCTGCTGCCTGCTGCCCAGGAAGCTCTTTCCCTCTTCTTTACCTGCTCCTACCTCTTTTGTGATTTCACCACTACTTGTGGCTTATAACTCAAATGTCACTGCTCAGTGAGCCCGTTCTTGTCTCCCTAGTGGAGTTTGTGTCCCCCTGTAGTACAATCCCAGAGCACTGTGAATCTTTGGGAACACTTACCACTGCTTGTAATGATACATTTGTTTTTGTGATTGGTTGTCTCCTCTACTCAATAAAGGTGAGGACCATATTTGTGTTTATTCACTGTTGTGTTTCCAATGCCTAATACCTTGTATGGTGTCAATAAGTATTCATTAAATAAAAGACTGAATGTATCCATCAGGTCTGACACTTTGTACAGACTTTTATAGTCACTTAGAAATCTATAGGCAAGAATGCATTGATAGGCAAATGGAAGGTATATAGGCCCATCATAAAAATTATCATCACTGTTTCCAAGTGGCAGTTTCTGCCAAGTATACTAGCTCAACTTAACAACACTTTACATACGTCAAACAGACATGAAGCAGGTGACAACTATTTCCTGGTCTTTGGGTTACATTTTGCCAGAATAACAAAATTGGCCCTTTATGAGCCAACTGGGTAGATGAGTAGGCAGACTACAGGGAAGCACAGGGACTTGAGAAATAAGAGAAATAAAACTTTTCCTTCTTAAAATCTTTAAACACCTCCTGTGAACCTCACCTTGACTTAAACGATAAGACTTGCTGCTGTGCTTCCCTCTGTCTGGATTTTAGAAGATGCAGGGATGAACTCCTGAGCAAGGGGCTGGGGGAGGAGTGGTAATTGATGCTTTGATGGCATAAGGCTGGGGGTAAGGAGGGATCCCCAAGGATCAGGTATAACTTTTGAGCCACACTGTCCAGATTCATGGCGCATTTCCCTATCTGTATTTTTCTGTGTATTTCCCTACGAAACAGCAGTCAGTGAAGTCTTGTTTAAATGCCCTGATGGTGTTTTGGTCTAAGCTCAGGCTAGTGAATCATCAGCCTTTGTCATTGTTGTCTTGAGACCCCTCCTCACTTGTAGATTCCTCTTGAGTAGTAAACTTCCTAGTTCTTAGGTTTGTTTTCTTTAAGGAAGATGCTTTTCTACACATTTCCTCTCCCTTTAAAACCTATGAAGTATACATCATCATCGTCTCCATTTTTTACTGGTGAGAAACAGTCCTGGAGAGGTTAAGGAACATGCCCAAGGCCACAAGGTAGCAAATGGCAGGGCTGACTATTCAACCCATACTTTTTCCACAGACAGTCTATAATAATTGCTATAATAAAAGTTCAGACCAATAATCTGTTTAAATGTGTAATGCAAAGTAATGAATAGAAAATTATAATTTATTTAGTTATCTTGAACATCACTTCCCTTTACCTCTCCACTTTAGAGGTTGGACTTGTCCAGGTAGTGTAAAATGTGATTTCTTTTACAACTGCATCTAAAACAAATAACCAAGAAATATCAATGGCTTTTGGGAACCTCAGAACACAGGTTTTTACTTTGATTTGCTTTTTAAAAAATGAGATATAATTCACATATCATGATAGTCACCCTTTTAAAGTATATAATTCATTAGGTTTTTGGTATATTCATGAATTTGTGCAACCATCACGACTACATAATTTGAAAATATTTTTATACTTTCATTCATTTTTGAATTCTCTGCTCTTATAGGTATAAGAGAACAACTAGGTATGTGCAATTGAGAACTCCAAGAAAGATCTAGAGATCTCAAGTGAAACTGGAGTCAGTAAATGTAGTGCTGCTATTGCAGTCTTAAAAAGGGAACTGCATGGCAAGTAGTAAGAATATGACATATAGGTACCACTGTGTCACTGGTGAGATCCCAGTGGACACATTTGTATTCTGTCTAGTTTAAGAGATGCCCTCTAAAAGTGGGGAGGAAAAGGGTCAAAGGAGGGTAAGGAAGATAATTAAAGGGCAGGAAAATAAGATTCACAATGAAAATTTTAAAGAGCTTGCAGTTATTTAGACTAGGAAAGGTTATTTAAGAGAAACTTTAAAGTACATGAAAGGATTGTTATACATAAAATGGTGACCTTTTCTTTCCCCTTCTGTCATTCACTAAAGAAAGGACAAAGAAGATGGATTCATTCTGTGGACGAACAGTTAGGATAGTATAGAAGAAAGTCATGATAGGAGTCTTGTTAACCACCAGAATGGGATGACAGCAAAATATCCTCTGATGCTTTTTGAAAAATTTTTAAAATTCAAAGTAATTTTAGACTTACAGAAAACTTACAAAGACTAGTATAAAAAATTCACTTATCCAGCTGGCCGGGCGCAGTGGCTCACGCCTGTAATCCTAGGACTCTGGGAGGCTGAGGCGGGAGGATTGCTTGAGCTCACGAGTTAGAGAGCAGCCTGAGCAAGAGCGAGACTCCCTTTCTCTACTAAAAATAGAAAGAAATTAGCTGGACAACTAAAAATATATATAGAAAAAAATTAGCTGGGCATGGTGGCACATGCCTGTAGTCCCAGCTACTAGGGAGGCTGAGGCAGGAGAAATCGCTTGAGCCCAGGAGTTTGAGGTTGCTGTGAGCTAGGCTGACCCCACAACACTCTAGCTGGGGCAACAGAGTGAGACTCTGTCTTAAAAAAAAAAAAGAATTCACTTATCCAGATTCCCCAATATTGACATTTTACCACATTTATCATTTTCTCTCTACATATTGTCTGAACCTTTGGAGAGTAAGGTATGAACATGATTCCTCTCTTTTTACCCCTAAATACTTCAGTGGATCCATCCTCAAACAAGAACATTCTCTTGCTGAACCGGAGTAATAGTATGAAAATTGGGAAATTAACACTGATACAATACTATTATTTAATCTATAGACCTTATTTAAAAAAAAGTTTTCCTGGTCCAGGATCACGTCTCTTAAATTCCTTTAATCTGGAACAGTTTTGCACTTTTGTCTTTCATGATCTTAATATATTTAAGAGTACAGGCCAGTTATTTGGAAAGCCTGTTCCTCAATTTGGGTATCTGCTGCTGTGGGTTTTTTTTTACCAGAATTTTCATTGTTTGAGGAGTTTGGGTATGGTCTTGAGTGACTCCTTGAATTAGCCTCTGTCCTCAAGGTTCCTCGCAGCCACTTCATACAGTATTAGATTTACAGATGGTAGTGGATAGACAATAAAACAGTTTTGTTTTCAGAACCTACGGGCTTGTATTACAGAGATTCCACGCCCCCGCCCCCACCGCATTTTACAAGTTCATTTTAACAAAAGGAAGTTTGTGGAAGAATTAGCACCTACTTTTTTTAAGCATTTGAGACTTAAATTACTTGTAAAGCCCATTTTGAGAATCTCACCTTTACAGTGATGAACTATGCCCTAGGCTCAGAAGACAAAGAGCTGCAAAAATGGGTGGGTGTTACTCGTTACAATCATTCAGCAAATATTTGGTGAGTGCCTAGCATATGCTGGGCTCTGCTCTAAGTCCTGGGAATATATTCGAGAACAAAACAAGAAATCCCTGTCTTTGTAAATCTAGTTGGAAAAATTAAACTTTAAAAATGAAAAAATCAGAAACCAGGGATTAGACCTTCTTAAACGGGAAGAATGCAAGTCTCTGTGAAAATGGGCAATTCTGAGATTCAGGATTATAATTTGGATAACGCTGCAGAATCCCTGGTAAACGCGCTGACTTTAAATAAAGTCTTCAGCTTATCCAATTGCACTACACAAATGATTAATCCAAACACCAAAGCTCTAAAAGGACGGCAGGGGCCAGGCTTCCCAACTATTCTAACCATTTGCTCAGCAACAGTCGCCTGCCTGGCGTCGAGCCTCCGGGCTGCCGCGCACAATCGGGTCAACCCCGCGGGGGCCACGCAGCGGGTCCCGCGTCCCTGCAAGGCGGCTCCTCCTGGGCCCCGCAGAGCTGAGCACCTGTGAACCTCGCAGCGAGAAAGCCCCGAGGGAAGGTGGCTCTGGGAAACCGGCTTCTTCAGGCGGCCTCACCCTCTGCAATGCAATCTGGGTGGTTTTTCCAGGTCCCTCCCTGCCTCGTTCCGCGCCCAGTCCCAGCCCCCGCGACGCCCGAGGGCCGGGAGGGTGGCTAGGAGGTACCGGGGTTAGGGCGGGGCGAAGCTACCGCCGCCAGCCACCCGAGCCCATTTATGACTCCGCGTGCTGAAGTCCAGGAGAGGAAGCCACGGACCGGGGTGGTACCTAGCGCCCTCGCGGGCCCTTGCGGCGCTGTGAATGTGGGACCAAGGCCTCGGCTGGCTCTCCGGGGACTCAAGCTGCCACCTGCACCGTAGGCGGCCCCGCCTCCGCCTGCACCTTCCGCCACCTGGAAACGCGTTTTTGCCGGTCTGGGGCTCCTCTTCCCCCTCCCGGGAGCGAGCCTCAGCCGCCACTGGGAAAGCCGGGACTCCAGCTTCCCTTGACTCCCGTCCTGCGAGGTTACCCGGTTTGTAACCCGAGTGGGTTACAGCAGTGATAGTGTGTGCTTGCCTAATTTCACATGAATACGAAGGGCTGGGCACCTGGAGCCGAATTAGTAGTACCTCAGACGGAATTCTGTTCCCAAGAATGGTTTGAAATATAAAACCCGAGGAAACTTCACCTGTAGCGTTTTTCTCTCCAAAATGTTAACGTGACCCACCATATTGCCCTCCGACTTGGTAGCTCGGGGGTGATGGTGGGTGCACAAGTCTCTGGGCAGATCAACTGGGAGGCTGTTTGGGACCTCAGTCAAGTCGACCCACTCCAAGTACAAAGCCACTATGCATGATTGGAGGGCGTGGAGTCAGAGCAGGAAACCGAGGAAGACGCTTCCTTGGCCAGATTTAGGAAAACTTTTATTAGACACGCGGGATAGATGCACTTTATCTAGGGCCCAAGGCAAATCAAAGAAAGTGGACCCCAGCCTTAGAGAAAGTTCCAGTTAAAGTAGTTGGGAAAAAGGTCCATTGCGCCTGAATTTCCTCACGGGGGTCCACCAGCTGCTTTGCGCGCGGTGAGTAACTGCGTCCCGGGGTGGGACTCGGAGGCTGGGCATCCAGCCCCGGGCGTCTGGCTCTGCAGCGCGCGGGGTCCCACTCCTGAAGGTGGGCAGCGCGGCTGGGTTGAGGTGAGCGCGCACCCAGCTCTGGCCAGGAGAAGGGAAGGGCTCGCAGCATTTCTCCTGCTGTTTGCACTGAAAGGTGTGTTGGCTCGGGAGCGGCTTTTCCGGGGTCTGGCAATTGCCCCCGCCACCTCCCGGCTGCCGTTGGCTGGTCCCTCCCTCCGCGGTTAGCCCTCCCCGGGCGCCGCGCCCTGGGCAGCTCCGCACCCCGGGCCTCACCTCTGGCCTCCTTTCGTCTCCCCGCGCCCGGCCTCTACGCTTGACCCTTCAGAACCTTCGGCTTCGTTCCCCACAGCCGGCCTTTATCCGAGCCCCCCAACCTCGGTTACCTCCAGTGGGACTCCCCGACCCCCCCCCCCCCCCAGCGACTCAGCGCCCTTTACCTTTCACCCTTTTCCTGTCTGGCCTGGTCTACCCTCTGGGTGGCAGCCGCTTCTTCCCCACTCCTCCCGTCTCCCCCTCCTCCTCTGTCGCCTTCGCCTCTCCATTCATCCAGCCATTGTCTCCCGCCCCCTCCTCCCCCGTCCCACCTCTCCAAGCGGCCTCCTCCCCCACCACTGCCACGTCGTGGTTTGAAGGAGCCAATCGGCCGGCGCCGCCAGGTGTCTCTTACCTGCACCACGTGGGGGAGGGGGAAGGGGCGGGCAGGTGGAGCCACATCCCAAAACAGAAAAGCTTTCAGCCATTGCGCGCCTCCCAGGGGTGCAGCCTTGCTCCTGGCTTTTTGCATAGACGCACGGGCAATTGAATACAAAAAGGGCAGGCCTCCTGCGCCCTCCTTCCCACCCCCCTTCTTGCCCTGGGTGTGGAGCACCGGCCAGGTGTGGGCTTGGGTGGTTGGTTACCGCCTTTTGCACCAGCGGCAGTGAGGAGGGGGGGTGGGCGCTCTTTCCTTTTCTCTTAGAAGAGGTTTCAGCACAGGTTTTCTCGTTCTCAGTTCCACCCCACCTCACCGCCTCCCGACCCCCCTTCTCCCCCTCCCCACCTATCGTCATGACGGCCTCTCCGGATTACTTGGTGGTGCTTTTTGGGATCACTGCTGGGGCCACCGGGGCCAAGCTGGGCTCGGATGAGAAGGAGCTGATCCTGCTGTTATGGAAAGTCGTGGATCTAGCCAACAAGAAGGTATTTTTTTCCATATTTTTGTCTAAGTGCAAGGAGTAGGGCAAAAAGTTTGTTGTAGAAGTTGGTGGGGCGGGGGAGGTAGGTAAACAAGTGCTCTTGTTTGACCACTTGTGAGGGTGGACCTGAGGCCTAGAGAATCCAGAGTAAAATCTAACTTGTTAGCCAACCTCCTTGGAGCCATTTCAGACCTCCAAAACCTGGCTCAGGTGGGGAGGCCGGCGTCTTCGAGCCGGGTTATTTGCCGGTCGGGGGACGCCCAGCCGAGACGAGGTGGGGTCCCTGAGGCCCCGGGGTCTACTTCCAGGGCCTTTCCGACCTGACCCGGGTGGGGGTGGGGCGGAGGGGGCAGGGACGCTAGCCGACCACTCGGCCACCGGAATCGCTGGCTGCTAGTGAGCTTTGATTGTGCAGCCGGACCTCCGGGCCGCCCCTGCAGGGTAGCGAGGGAGGAGGGTGAAGAACGAGGCTCCCGAGTTGAAGGAGGGGGAAACTGACCCCCGCTTCTCTCCCCCTGGAGGTGGGACAGTTGCACGAAGTACTAGTTAGACCGGATCAGTTGGAACTGACGGAGGATTGCAAAGAAGAAACTAAAATAGACGCCGAAAGCCTGTCCTCCGCGTCGCAGCTGGACCAAGCCCTCCGACAGGTGACAGCCCTGGGCCACGCCACCCACTCCCACCTCAGCCCAACCCCACCAGGCCCCACGCCCTCTCGGGGCGGTCCACGCGTGTCCCTGGGGGCAGGGTGGCGATACTCCTGGCCGCGTGGGTGGGAACTCGGCTTCGGGGCCGGAGTGGGCCTTTTGGGAGGGGGTAGCTGCTGCTCTTCGCCTCTCAGCTCCCAGGGTCTTGGGATGAAATTCTCTGGTTTTCGAGTTGCTTCCCGAGTAGTTCCTGGGGCAGAGAATCAGCCGCGTTTTACCACCCGAGGGACGAGCGGAGTTTGAATCCTAGCTCCAGATTCCAGACGCCCCTGTCTCTTGCAGGGGGTTGGGTCTACAGCCTTGGGGCCGGGGGCGCTGTGGTGTAGACGTGCGGGCGGGCTCCGTCAGGTGTGCAAGAAGTGGACACAATTTTGGTCGGAACCTGGAAGTACCTGTCTTGTTTTAGGCTTCTAAACGCTTAAAGAAAGGCTCGGTTCCATCATTACTTCTTTAGTAGCCCTGGTCTCAGCGCCGGGAAAGGTTTGCAGGTCCGAACATGTAGGGCTGCTCGTTGGGTCACCGCGGAGCGGATGGAATCCCTTTATTGGGATTGAGGTGACCTAAAAACCGGCTGCTCTGGGTGGCGATGGGTGCCGGATCGCGGATAGGGTGGGGCGCTAAACACCTGTGCACAGATGTTTGCCCTGCGATCTCACGGCCTCTGCCCTAGCACACGAGATTCGAGTTACAGGAGAAAGTTATTTGTGGGATGTATTCCAAGAAACGTGTTACTGGACTTTCTAGAGGTGTGTATACCCATTACCCACATTTGTTTATCAGAAACTGGTATCCTTCTTAAGCCTGGCACATCCATACAAAAAAAGTAACACCAGGGAATGATGTAATCAGAAGGCAACCTGCTGATGAAATGAAACCTCTGAATTAAGTCTGGAATGAATATATCATAAAAAGTGGACAGGGCGGGGAGAGACCAAGGGGGAAAAGGCTTTGACTAGTTTTTGCGCCTAAACTGCGGATTGGGTGGAAAGCTTCCCTGCCTAAAGAAATCTAGACGGTCTTTCTGTTTCTAATGTTGCCCCAGCACCAGAATCTCCTTTCAGGGTCCTTAGCGTGGTTTCCTCTGGTTATCACCAAGTGGAGCCACTTTGCAGAGTTCGTAAATCCTGCATCCGTTGCATCCCTGTGTGTCTTTTGTTCTTTCAGTTTAACCAGTCAGTGAGCAACGAACTGAATATTGGGGTGGGCACTTCCTTCTGTCTCTGTACTGACGGGCAGCTTCATGTCAGGCAAATCCTGCATCCTGAGGCTTCCAAGAAGGTAAGAGTGCTGGCTTCCGGAAAAGCGTTGGACCTTTGGGGTGACTGGAGGCTTTTTAGGAAAATTGGCTTATTCAAGTTTCCCTATTTAAAAAACAAATACATATGGGGAGTTATTCTTTAACGAGTACAGAATTTCGGTTTGGGAAGATAAAAACGTTCTGGAAATGGATAGTGGTGATGGTTGCAAAAATGTTAATAGACTTAATGCCACTGAACTGTACACTTAAAATTTAAGATGGTAAATTTAATGTTATGTATATCTTACCACAATAAAAAAAAGCATGACAACTTCAAAGAAATGTTTGGGATTGCAGTAATTTTATAGATACTGTTTGGTGACTTAAAACAATCTCTTTTTGTTTATATCAAATTTTCAAGATGCTTGACATTTTCTCTTTTCTAAAGCTGTTAGAATTTTGGACATTTAAAATAACTACAAGTAGGGAGAAAATAACTGAATTTTAATACATTGTAATGTAATATTCTCATTTGTGTTAAAAATGCTATATCCTAGAAAGAAAGGGACAAAATTTCAATTAAACCTTTTAAATTGTATTTCTAATCATTTCATTTAAGAAAAACTAAATAAGACCTACCCATATTACTAGTGAGGCAGTAGTTATAGCTCACTTTGCTTTGTCTGATGCTGAGTAAATGTTCAAAACTGTATCTTGTATCAAACCAATAGGGTCAGCCCTATCTTTTACCTTTGCTTATATTTCTGATATGAAGAAGATTATAGAGTGAGAAAAATGTAGTGTTACCATGGATATAATGTGATTTCTTTCCTTGGGAGGGATAGTGAGGGGCTGTGGAACAATGCACAGATGAATAACATAGACAGCCAACCCAGTGTAGCCAATCATTTCTGATACAGTTGCTCTTAACAACTTAAATTAGTTTGAGCTGTAACTTTTTATTGTGGCTGGCAGGTACTGAGCTTGAAATGATGGAAGTAGAATATATTTAGGTAATTGTATGAGGCAAGTCTTTCAATGAAAGACGTAGATTGACAATTGATGGCAAAGGCAAGTGAGCAAGTGTAGATTTTATTTCTTTTTATTCCCCAAGTAGGGAAAGATGGGAAATGAGTTAAGTATGTAATGACAGTATTAAAAGTTTGAAGGAGTAACTCAAGTTCCTATGTCTTGAGGAAATTGTTCCTCAAGGAGCCTTAGTAATTATTTGATACAGGGATTACTTTTTTTAAATTCAATGCTAGTATATGAAGATAACTTTTCCTCTTCAAACTCATATGGGGAGGGACAAGACTTCCATCTTTTCCCTATTGGGCCAGAGGAAAAGAGCCGTTTCCATTATTTTTAGATGGACTGCTTTGAATGTGGGAAAACCTCCTGAGAAAAAATATTTTCCTGAGTCACATCTGTGAGGATTTTAAGTACAAGAAACTAAAACAATGTAGTATCATAATGAAAATCATTCTATATATTCATCAAAGAAAAAAGGGGATATGGTAAAACATAATCTTGCCACTTAGAAAACAATATATTGAAATGTCTTTCTCTAACATGAATGTATTTGGAGATATTCTTCCAGATTTGTGTAGAAAAGCCTTGTTTTTAGAAAGACCATTCATACTAAACACACCTTTTAGCCTACTTTATAATTTAATAGAACATCTTTTTTTGTAAGCACTAAATAATACTCAGTATTTTAAATGGATACAACTATTTAAACTGATCTTTTATTGTTGGAGATGTGAGTTATTATTATCATGAGCAGCTTTTAAAAGAGGATTTTTGTGGATAATTGTGAGGATTCATGATTTTTTTGGTAGTTAACTCTTTTAAAAGCTGTGACCATGATGCAGTAATAATGATTTCAAATATAGTAGGAACAGGTCACATCTAATAGAATCCAATGGAAGGAACTTAGGAGACATTTTGCATAAATATTTAACTAACATTAAGTCTTTCTTTTCTTGATTTTTCTAACATACAAATGGGTAGAAATTACTAGTAAGTGAACACAAACTATTTTGAAGACTTAGGAAAAATCTAAATTCAGTTTTAAAAAAATCTTTAAAAGTTATTCAATGATGGTTTTTTTTTGTTCAGAAAAAAATGAAACAATAGTGTAATATTTGCCCACACAGTTGAGCTTCAATAACCACAGGAGTGGTGCTAGTAGCTAAGAACAGCAGGTAACCATTTCTCCTTTGCCTTTGGAATTTGTGAGATTTATTTTAAAGTTTCATTTGAATTGTCAGATATAGCTGAATAGTTGTCAGGAAAACTAATATGGGGCTATAATTTGGCACAAAAATAATCCTTTTCAGGTAATCAGGAATTTACTGTCCTAATCTAATTTAGTACTGAAAATATGCATTATTAAAACCCAATGGTTGAACCTACTAAGTTTTACAATTTAGTCTTATGTCTAAACTTATACATCTGTGTGGAAACAGGATTGATATTGCTGCCTGAAAACACAGATGGTCTAAAATGATTATGGCTGGAAAAAGTAGTATTACCACCCAGAAAATATAAAATATAACAGCCCAAATGTATTATAGCTTCAGAAATGTTTTGAGTGGAATGCATACTGGAACACAAACATTGTAATCCATTGCCTTAAAATGAGATGAATTTTTTTTCTTGAGACTTGTGTGCAGAATCTAATACAGCAACAAGACGGGCTGTTAAAAATAAAGCCACTCTCACATTAAATTTTTAAACATTTTGGTAAAATATGCTTACATTCAATTTTAGGTTCCTAATAATTAGGAAGACATTAACCCCAAATCACCTAGTTAACAGTGTCTACTTTATCCTTCCTCAGAATGTACTACTACCTGAATGCTTCTATTCCTTTTTTGATCTTCGAAAAGAATTCAAGAAGTGTTGCCCTGGGTCACCTGATATTGACAAACTAGATGTTGCAGCAATGACAGAGTGTATCCTTTAAATGATTATCGGAGAAGCATTTGAAAAGATAGCTCCAGGAAAAAAATGGTAATTCAAGAAATTTTAAAATGTTATTTTTTCATGTCAGGTGGGTAATGTGCTGATGAAGGAGGCATATCTCTCTCATGAGCATGAAAATCCAATCATCATGCTAATGAACTATGAAAGGTTCTTTAAACATTTTAAACTTTCTCAGCATATGAATGAAATTGGCCTGTCAAATTTGTCTACAGTGCTAGCAGGAACTAATAGTGGGATTATGGGCATCTTTGAAAGTAGTTATAATTAATTGAATTTGAACAGTTGAATGGATTTACAGATGGATTTTTGTGAGGTGATCACATCTGAAATAGAATTCAATTTCAGATTATGGGATTTTTTTTTTTTTTTAACTGGAGAAGAATGTTAAGACTACTTTCTTTGGTGCAGATCCCAAGGCCACTTGTTCTCGATTACTACCTTGGTTTTAGTGTCCATTTTGGCTTCTTTGGAATGAAGCCAATGAATTTTTTGAAATTAGTGGGTATGTCCTCCTTACAAACTGCTGTTCACTGGGTTCCCCTTTTAACCTCCCCTCAGTTTCTCAAATACATACAAGAAGATGGTGATTATAATCTATCTGAAGATGGCAAAATGGGGTCTGGATTGTCCCCCCAAATTCTTTAATTACCAAGGTAGTATATTTGATGTGTTATATATTATAAAAGCAAATATTATATGATCACAAGTCTGTAATCATGAATGACCCATCACTTTGGGTCCATTAAGTCTTTAAAGTTCTAACTAACAAGCAGTCATCTGCTAATCTATCAGATGTTACATTCAGTAGTCATCAGGTTAAGTGGCTCCCCCAAAGCCACTGTGGGACTCATCATGAAGTTGAATCTTAAGTTACTTTCAGTAACTTGTGGGTTATAGATTTTTATTCTTAAACTTTCTTATTTCAAGAACTAAAGTCTGGTTTTTATCTTATTTCAAAATTTACTTTCCTGATTGAAGAAGGTTGTTTGCTTATTTTTTCTAACTACTTGTTATTAGTAGGTCAAACCCATCTTTATTTTTTTTTATTTTTTTTTATTTTATTTTTTTTGAGACAGAGTCTCGCTCTGTTGCCCGGGCTAGAGTGAGTGCCGTGGCGTCAGCCTAGCTCACAGCAACCTCAAACTCCTGGGCTTAAGCAATCCTCCTGTCTCAGCCTCCCGAGTAGCTGGGACTACAGGCATGCGCCACCATGCCCGGCTAATTTTTTCTATATATATTTTTAGTTGTCCATATAATTTCTTTCTATTTTTAGTAGAGATGGGGTCTCGCTCTTGCTCAGGCTGGTCTCGAACTCCTGACCTTGAGCGATCCACCCGCCTCGGCCTCCCAGAATGCTAGGATTACAGGCGTGAGCCACCACGCCCGGCCCAAACCCATCTTTATTTGCCTTCTTGGAATCAGCTGGAATTTTGGGTTAGCATCACTAGGAATGCTGGAAAGAAGGTGGAATAAGCTTATTTTGAAGATATTCTCATGAGAATTTTGTTGAAAGGTTGGGACAACAGGGAAATTCTTGTTTTGTTGGTTTGAATGCTGTATTAGCTGAGGCTGCAATAACAAATACTGTAGACTGGGTGACTTAAACAAAAGAAATTTACTTTCTCACAGTACTGGAGGCTGGGAAAACCAAGATCAGGGTATATCATGGTTGGGTTCTGGTAAGGGCTATTCCTAGCCTGCAGATAGCCACCTCCTCTCTGTGTCTCATGGCATCTAGAAAAAAATAAGTAGACTGGGAGAAAAATCTAATAAGTTTCTTAATTTAGAAAAAGACAATTTTCCTAAGAAAGGCAGTATATTAATTGTTTATCCTCAACTATTCAGTTTCTTCTTTTAGTAATTATAGGTTAGTAATACTAGTAAAGATTTCCATAGCTACAAACAGAGGTTCTTGTATTTAGGTATGTTGGTTTTCTCAATGTGTTGACAGTTCAGAGAAGTCATGTTAAAGTTCATTTTTTTTTCCTCTTTGGTTTTTAAGAGCTTCATATATATATATATAATTTGAGGGTATTAGTAAACATTTTCAAAATGGTTACGTGGGCTTCTTGTTCTGTGTTGTATTTTCTCCACACCACTATACAGTACTTAAAAAAGTTGCATTATCATTAGGTGAATAAGTAGGATGCTGTGCCAATTTTTTCTGTCATTTCTTTTAATCCTAGCTTTATGGTTTGTGTTGGCAGTTCTTTTTTAAATGCCATAGAGATGAAAATCAGAAATTTTTGACTATGATAAACAGATGAATTGTAAATAAAGCTAAGTTGTGCTCCATTTTAGGCACATCACACCTGAAATTGAGGAAGGAAGTCATGGCCATTTAACAATGCATTCACTGAAAAAAAAAATGAAAGGATTTTATATTATCTTTCTTTAAAAATGGCTTAATTTAGTCTAGTTGCTTTGGACATACTTTGGAAGAATCTTGGATTTATAGTTTTGTTACCAATTAAAAGGTGGATTTTAATCTTAAATGTTTTAATATTATGCTGCATATGTCTTTCCCATTTAACAGATTAGAAATACTATGAAGCTTTCTTAGTTAGCAATGGTTTTTATTTTACATTGCTGCTGTGATCAATTATTTTATGACTCCTATTCAGAGAAATCATTTTTTCCCTGACTAGGCCACCACACCACTTCCTGAGGTCAAATGCAATCATACCAAATCTGAACATCCATTTGTGCTCATCTATGCAAAGTATTTTTACAATGTCTGAACTAAAGAGTTGTTCTGTTCTTTCAGAACACTAAACATGTTCATTTTCCTTGCTAATATGGAAATGACGTTGAATTTTGAAACCTAAAGATAGTCATTAAACATTCTTCATGGTTTTGCCAAGTAGATGCAGAGTCATTTGCTCCTCAGGGATTTACCTGTTCCACCAGCTAAACCATGGGGGAGGGAGAGAGGCTTCTGTTGACATCTGGAAAGGAATAAGTAAGATAATGCACAAGTTGATATGCTTGTTTAATTTTTTCTTGCTGTGAAATAGTTGTATTCTTTATTTAAATGAGTGTACAGAAATATTGACTTTATTTGGAGCCTCAGTGATTTCACAGTACACTAAGTGTATTGGGAACATGCTTTATTAACTTTACATTTAAGTAAATTTTTTCTCATTTAGTTTTTAGTTAATAGACTTTATCTTTTTTTGAGCCAGGGTCTTCACTGTGTTTCCCAGGCTGGCCTTAAACTCCTGAGCTCAAGTGATCCTTCCACCTGAGCCTCCCAAGTAGCTGGGACTACAGGTGTGCCCCGCTATACCTGGTGACTTTATCTTTTACAGCAGTTTTAGATTCAGAGCAAAATTAAGTAGAAAGTACAGAGCGTTCCCATATAACCTCTGATTCACACATACATACATCTCCCACTGTCAACATGCTGCACAAGAGAGGTTACATTTGTTACAATTGATGAACCTACATTGATACATCATTACTCAAAGTTTATAGTTTACACTGGGGTTCGCTTGGTGTTATACATTCTGTGGGTTTTGACAAATGTATAATGCCATGTATCCACCATTACAGTATCAGAATACATGGTAATACCAGCATAGCATGGAATAGTTTCATTGCTTAAGAATCCTCTGTACCCTGTCTATTCATCCTTTCCTGCCCCTTAACCCCTGACAACCACTAATCTTTTTACTGTCTCTGTAGTCTTGACTTTTCCAGGATATCATATAGATGGAATCATGTAGTATATAGCCTTTTCAGATTGTCTTTTTACCTAATAGTATGCATTTAAGCTTCCTCCATGTCTTTTCATGGCTTGATAGTTCCTTTTGCTTTAATACTGAATAATATTTCATTGTCTGGGTGTACCTCAGTTTATCCGTGCTCCTACAGAAGGACATCTTGGTTGCTTCAAGGTTTGACAATTATGAATAAAACTGCTATAAACATCCTTGTGTAGGTTTTTGTGTGGACTTAAGTTTTCAGTTCATTTGGGTAAGTACCAAGGAGTATGATTGCTGCTTCATACAGAAAGAATGTAGTTTTTTATACCTCAATGGGATTTTGTGTTTAACGCAGATATTTTTGGGTGCGGGAAGGGAAAGCAACAAGGCCTTGTGTTTTTAAAAAAGTATGTGGAACCTGAATAATATGCAGTATTTTGAGATGTTTATGGAAGATCAAAGAAAATGAGAATGCTGTCATTTTCTAATGGAAGAGGAGACTAAAGCCTGAGAGGCAGAGTCACAGAATCTGGGCCTAAGTGGGCTCTGCCACACAGCAGCTTTGCCTTCCTGTGAGTTACTTTTGTTTCCAAGCCTCACTTTATCTTGGATGTTCCCAAATGAAAGCTTTGTAAACCATCAGGTGTGCTATGTAAATGAAAAAGTATGACCACTTCGGTCAAAAGAAAGGGTTTAGGAATTTCTTGAATGTAGTTCTGGTTCTTACTTTAGCACTTATTTCCTTCTTTTGTCTTTGTATTTATTCTAAAAACAATTTCTGGTGTTAGTGCTAGGCCTCTAGATTATTCCACTTACAGTTTTGTTGCCTGCTTTTGAATTGTCTGATCCCAGCTGAGAAGACTTCATCTATCAGGTGATTTGTGAGTTCCATTTTGTAAGCTCTTTATTTAATCAGGTGAGGTGGTGAGGCTGTAATGATGATGGTGATTGGGCCTTCTATGGATTTTTTTTTTTTTTTTTTTTGGAGACAGAGTCTCACTCTGTTGCCCAGGCTAGACTGCTGTGGCGTCAGCCTAGCTCACAGCAACCTCAAACTCCGGGGCTCAAGCAATCCTTCTGCCTCAGCCTCCCGAGTAGCTGAGACTACAGGTGTGCACCACCATGCCTGGCTAAGTTTTTCTAATTTTAGTAGAGATGGGGTCTCATTCTTGCCCAGGCTAGTCTCGAACGATTGACCTCAAATGTTTTGTTTTTTTCTTTCTTTGAGGAAGAAATTATCTTAGATGCCCAGGAGAAATTAATACTAATTGTCTCCTGCTGAAAGGACATTTTGATTTTGGGGCTTTTTGTATAAATGACTTCTTTTATTCATTTTTAAAAAAGAACAACTCTGTTTTTCCCCACTAATGTTGGAAGGAATGACTTCCTCCCAATTTCTTAATCTGTTTTTTGTTAGTTTTACTCCTGAACTGATTTATTCTCATTAATCAAGACTTCAAATATTGTGTTTCCTTCACTTTGCCAAGCATTTATTAAGAACTTATTTTTTTTTTAAGCATGGGAAAGAGAGCAGGTAAAAGACAGGAACTGTCAGTTGAGTGCTTGCTATATATCCCCATCAATAGCTTCACAATAGCCCAGTAAGGAGGTGTCACCCCCATTTTAAAGCTAGAGAAACTGAGGCTTAGAGTTTTTGTCTTTATTTTATTTTAATTTAATTTAATTTTATTTGAGACATGGTCTTGTTCTGTGGCCCAAGCTAGGTGGTATCATCATAGCTCACTGCAACCTCCAACTCCTTGGCTCAAGTGATCCTCCTGAATAGTTGATACTACAGGTGCGCTACCAGGCCTGGCTAATTTCTCTATTTTTTTTGTAGAGACACGGTCTTGCTCTTGCTCAGGCTGGTCTTGAACTCCTGAGCTTAAGCAATCTTTCTGCCTCAGCTTCCCAAAGTTGCAGGATTACAAGTGTGAGCCACCACGTCTGGCCTCCCTTTGCATTAAACTAGATGCTCCAGCACCTGATATAGGGAGTATAATATTCTAGAATGTATAAAGAGCATTGAAAGTGGGTTCGCTAGTGAAAGAGATTATCTCCCTTTTAAATTTAAGTTACCCTGTGTTTCCTTGGCACATACCAAACAAAGCATTCAGCAGTAAAGCTAAGTTAATTTTGTAAAATTTCTATTCTGCTGCAGGGTATCACGTGCATATGTGCTGTTTCACATGATTACCAGATGCCGTTTCACTAGCGCAGCTTTCCATTGTCAGGATAAAGAAAATCACTAAACTCTTGCCTGCCCATCCAAAGGTTAACACAGGGTGTGTGTTTCACCACTTCTTGATGGGCGTAAAGGATCTGGGAGTGTGTGTGTACATAAGCGTGCTCTACTATCAGTGTGACAATGGCCTGTTTTTCCTGTAGATTAAAAATGGGGAATAATAGCTTAGTGGCTAAGAACATGAGCTCTAGAGTCAGATTTGCTGAAGCTGATTTACTGCACTTCTCAGCCTGTTTCCCCGTCTTAAAATGTGTAAGACTATTGTAAGGAATAATGAGATAGTATATGCAGCAGCTTGGCCAATGGCCGGCTTGCTCCATACCCTGCAGTGTTGACGGACCTGCATACCTCACCAGGGTGTCAGGTGTCTCAGAAGAGGAAAAACAGCTGGCAAGGGACTTTGAAAAGAACTTCTTTATTGACGTAAGACCTCATTTAGACCTAAAATTGTTTTAACCTTATGTGAGACTGGATATAGACCTTTCAGAGCATCAGCTATGTGTTAGTACAGGTACTTAATTTGGCTTCTCCATTTGTAAATTATTGTGTGACTGTGGCTCATTCTATTCTATAATACACTTAGGAGTTTATTTGTTGTGATTAATTGAACCAGGCCTTTGTAATTGCACAAACCTTCCTTGCTTGGCTTAGAAGGTGGAGGGAAGTGCTAAATCCTCCTTGGTACCTTCCTATGTGTGAAAGGGATTTTAAATATCACCAAGTGTACAGTTAAGCTGGGCTGGTAGTTGACCTTGTTACCTGGAGGGGGAAGGAATTATCTTTGGCATTACATCGGCATGATGTGAGCCAAATCAGCAAATACTGGCTTGTGGTCTGTAATAAGTGACTAGAAATGCTGTATATTCCTCGCAAGCACTCGGTTATGTTAATTATGTATGGTTTATTTTAATTGTAAAATATATTTTACTTTTAAAATGTGAGTTTGGGAATTCCAGGATAATCTTTTTGTTTTACAAGTCTTCAGAAGACCTTTTGTCATTGAGTCTCCTTTTCCTAATTTGTTTGTCACATAGACATGTCTTTTCTCTGAAGTAAATTTTTTTCTCTTTTGTTACATTACCTCCTACTTCCATCTTATTTCTTCTAGGGTGTAATCAACTTGTCAGGTTTATTTGAAATTTTCACATGGCTCTTCATTACAATAATACCTGCCTTGGCTTCTAGTTATATTCTTTCACGGTGGCATTCTCCCCGCCCCCGACAGTCTCATTCTATTGCTCAGGGGAGTGCCGCGGCTGTCAGCCTAGCTCACAGCAACCTCAAACTCCTGGGCTCAAGCAGTCCTCCTGCCTCAACCTCCTGAGTAGCTGGGACTACAGGTGTGCGCCACCACGCCCTGCTACTTTTTCTATTTTTAGTAGAGATGGGGTCTCACTCTTGCTCAGACTGGTCTCCAACTCCTTAGCTCAAGGGATCCTCCCACCTCGGCCTCCCAGAGTGCCATTGTAAAAATTATGCAACTCATTTAAGGATAATTTATTACTTCTTCCTCTCATTCTATGATATAATTGTAGGAAATTCAGTTCTTAGTTGGAGCATGAATAAACTTTTCTCTTGACATATTTTATGTTTGTTATTCCTTTGTTTGTTAGCATATTTTATTATAATGTGTCTGGCAACATGTAATTGTGTTGCTATACTATAAAAGAGTAAACAGTAGAAAGGGAAGTAACAAATTTTTTTTCTAAGGGTTCTATGGCAGGGAAAAATGGCCTTGAGATGAAATTTTGAACTGGGATGTAATTATAACATAATTTAAACTTGTTCCTGTGTGTGTGTGTGTGTGTGTGTGTGTGTATGTGTGTGCGCGCATTATTTTATATGTGTGATTCTCTTAATATGCAAACTAAAAACTTAATTTAAAAAATTTTTACAAGTGAAAATTTGGTTTTCTGAAACCACATGTGTTCATTTTCAGGCAACTGGGAAAGGTAACTTTTTGTTAATAGATGAGTTAATATTGATGAACTTCATAAACTTTCTCTCTGAATTATACCTTCAGCTAATGTAAGCATGAATTAAATCCTCAAGTCTGTTTTGCCAAAGGTGGCACTAAGGGAAGCATTCCTCCTCTTCAAATAAACCAAATCTCTGTAGACTTGTCTAACCTTTGTATAAATATAGCACTTTGCTTAGTGGTAGCCTGAAATGTTAGTTTTGTTCCCACCGCGTCCGGCTGTACCCTTCCTCATTTCCCCCTGGCATCTTTCATTTGTAAAGCTGGCTGAGCCTGTTTGTGCTGTTGCGGCTGCCTCAAGGGCAGAATGAGTAAGTTGCGTGACGAGCCATAAACCAGGAGGCACCGACTCATCTTTCCTTCCCTCAAGATCAGACGTGCAGCAAATAATCCAATATATAATTATAAATTGATAGGGGAAAGAATTGGTACTAAAACTTTTTTCTTACTCCCCCTTTGCTCTTCTTGTTCAATTCTGCTAAGGGTTGTGGATTGTCCTAAGAAGGGTATGTGTGTGTGTGTCTAAGGAGGTGGTTTGGGCATGTAGGAGGTTGAGTGACTTTTAAAAGTTGTTAACAGCTTAGAGCTGCTGATCTTCTTGGTGTGTGATCGCTTGAAGGGAAAACATGTTAGTACGTGTTATGTGGAACCAAGGTAGCCAAATGTCAAGAACGTATTCTTAATTAAAAAGTAGAATTCAGTAAATGATTAAGTTATGAATCTATTTATTTTTTTACCCAGACAAGATACTTTACATTTTTATTTTTGATCTCTATCTTCTTCACTTGGCTTTTATCTATGAATTTAAAAAGCTTCTCGTGAAGTATTGCTGAAAACAAAACAAAGTAAGGTTTCTTATCTTGGTATGGGAAATTGTGTACATAGTCAGATCAAAGCTGTATTATAATTCCAGCTCCATTACCTATCAGCCAGGTGACTGGGTCAAAATCCTAGTTTCTTCATCTGTTTGATGATACTATTATCTACCTGGCAGGTTTATTGTGAAAATTGGAAGAAACAAATGGTGGTTGGTACAAAATGGTGTTTTAATAAATGCCATCATTTAAGTAAATAGATTCTTAGAAGCTATAGGGATAGTTATAGGTAGAGGCTGACACCCAGGAAATGTTAGTACAGTTGAGAAGAATAATATAGGAATAGTATCTAATGGACTCTTAAATTGAAGGTTGTGGCCTGGAGCGGGTAGGAAGGTTTTGGTGCTGGATGGGAGTTACTCATGGGCTGATTTGGTGAGGGAATTAAGAAGCCAAGAGTGCCTTCTCCGTAGGGTGTTACCTGAGCAAAGGTGAGAAGGCTAGTTACTTGTCATTTATAGAAGAGAGAAAAGAGTAATTTGAATGGAGTATACTTTTATAGTCCTAGTCCTCCAACCTTGATTTTCCCTACATTCTGTTTTGGGCTGGAAAGTTAGGGAGTGGCAAACATCTTTGTGTGTTTGGCCATCTTTTGTCAATCTCCTCCATTCTTCCAGGCCAGAGGTCAACAATATTTTTCTGTAAAGGGCCAGATAGTCCATATTTTAGGTTTTGCAGGCTACATATGGTCTCTGCTCATATAGGTAAGCCTTGTTTTATTGCATTTCACCGGTACTGTGTGTGTTTTTGTTTTTGTTTTTGTTTTTAACACAAATTGAAGATTTGTGGTGACCCTGCGTCAAGTCTGTTGGTACCATTTTTCAATAATGTGTTCACTTCATGTCTGGCACATTTTGGTAATTCTCACAATATATCAGACTTTTTCATTACTGTATCTTTTATGGTAATCTGTAATCAGTGATCTTTGATGTTACTATTATAATTGCTTTAGAGCATCACAAACCATACCCACGTAAGGTGTCAAACTTAATTGATCAATGTTACGTTTGTTTTGACTGTTCCACAGACTGGCCATTCCCAGTCTCTCTCCCTCTCCTCGGGCTTTTTATTCCCTGAAAACAACAATGTTGAAATTAGACCAATCAATAACCACATAACGCCTGGAAGTGTTCAAGTGAAAGGAATACTCACATCTCTCACTTTAGATCCAAAGCTAGAATGATTAAGCTTAGTGTGAGGCAGGCATGCGGAAAGCTGAGATAGGTCAAAAGCTAGGCCTGTTGCACCAAAAGGCCAAGTTGTGAATGCGAAAGAAAAGGTCTTGAAAGAAATTAAAAGTGCTACTCCAGTGAACACATGAATGACAAGAAAGCAAAACAGCCTTATTGCTGATAGGGAGAAACTTTTAGTGATCTTGATAGAGGATCAAACCAGCAACAATATTCCTTTAAGCAAAAGTTTAATCCAGAGCAAGACCATAACTCTTCCAATTCTATGAAGGTTGAGAGAGGTGAGGTTAATATCAACATTAACAGAAATTTGGAAGAATTTGATTCTCACCCTCATGGATGACTTTGAGGGGTTTAAGACTTGAAGAAACTGCCGATATGCTACAAATAGCGAGAGAACTAGAATTAGAAAGGGAGTCTGAAGATGTGACTGAATTGCTGCAATTTCATGTATTATAAAAGTGGCATCATGGAAACAGTGTCATCAGTAATCAGAGGTGTCCATTTTGAACATTAGGCCAAAAAAAGTCATTTAAAACCTCATGGTCTTGACAATGTAACTATATCTTTGAGCCAGTGTGGGAATTGACTTGTGTGTGTTGTATACATAGATAGGAAAATGATTTTAATTAACTTTGTTGCATACTTTATGGTTTGTAATTTAGTGAAAGTGTTCCATATTCATGCATTTGCTACAACTTAGTAAACTTTATTCCTGGGAATAGCTTAGGACAGGATTGATTTGGCTATTTTACCCAAGAGGGCAGTTGGAGACTTCAGGAAGGGTGGGTCAAGTCCTGACTGATAGAAGGCAGCCGTTCTGAGATTTCCAAAGAATTGTCAATCTAGATGCATTTTACTTGGCTTCTTGGCTCTGTATGAGTTTAATTTTAGTTTAGAAGTAACCTTATTTTCTCTCTCCAAAAATGTTTCCTTAACTTAATCTAACAGGTTTAAACTTGGAGAAGGATAGCTCGGTCTCCCGATATGGAGCCTCTCAAGTTGAAGATATGGGGAATATTATTTTAGCAATGATTTCAGAACCTTATAGTAAGTACTGCTGTTTTAACAACGTGGTCCTAGAATTGGCTCCCACCATCTTTCCCTCAACTATACTTTTGAATTTCCTCCCACGGCTTTGTCTCTCTAGTAGCTAAAATGATGACTTCTGTGTTCTCATTTTTAGATCACAGGTTTTCAGATCCAGAGAGAGTAAATTACAAATTTGAAAGTGGCACTTGGTAAGTACTTGAGTACTATTCATTTGAGCTTTTTGATCTTTTGTTGTTGTTGTTCATATTGTGATGTTTAACTCCCCTTGTGTTTTGGTAACTTTACTAAACCTTTTGGCTATCATTTCTTACTGTTAGGTCATTTTTAAAAGAATGTTTTCTTATTGAAAGTACACTTGGATATAAGGATTAAAGTTTTTTTTTTTTTTTTTTTTTTTTTTTTTTTGTTGAGACAGAGTCTCACTTTGTTGCCCAGGCTAGAGTGAATGCCGTGGCGTCAGCTTAGCTCACAGCAACCTCAGACTCCTCGGCTTAAGCGATCCTACTGCCTCAGCCTCCCGAGTAGCTGGGACTACAGGCATGCGCCACTATGCCCGGCTAATTTTTTCTATATAGATTTTTAGTTGTCCATATAATGTCTTTCCATTTTTAGTAGAGACGGGGTCTCGCTCAGGCTGGTCTCGAACTCCTGACCTTGAGCAATCCACCCGCCTCGGCCTCCCAGAGTGCTAGGATTACAGGCGTGAGCCACCGCGCCCGGCCTAAAGTTTAATAAAGTATGAATATCCTCAGTCATTCTGTGACATATGACCTTAGGTACATTATATGTTGGGATCTGTTACTGTTATTTCAGTCTCTTCAAAACTGTCCATCTGGCCAGCCACAGTAGCTCATGCCTGTAATTCCAGCACTTTGGGAGACTAAGGCAGGAGGATTGCTTGAGGCCAGGAGTTCCAGACCCACCTGGATAACATAGTGAGACCCCATCTCTACAGTAAAAATAAATTAGCCAGGCATAGTGGTACATGCCTGTAGTCCTAGCTACTTTGGAAGGCCGAGACAGGAGGATCATTTGAGCTCAGAAGTTTGAGGTTACAGTGGGCTGTGATTGTGCCACTGTACTCCAGGCTGGGTGATGGAGCAAGACCCTGTTAAACAACAGCAGCAACAACAACAACAACAAAAAACCCATCCATCCTTTCATTTGGAAAACTTCCAAAGGAAAAATCATAGGCTTTAATAGAGTTCACAATTTTTACTGAGATAATTCTAAGTATGTTCTATCAGTTTTTACTTTGAAGCAAAGCAAATAACTGTGGGAGGAGTATGAAGTGGTGGTATCTCTGTGACCATAGGTAAACCTGTTTAAGTTTGTAAATCACTGTAGTGAATTTTGTGAGATTGCCTGATGCCTGAAGTGAATAGAAACTTCTGACAGCTTTAGAAGTTAGACTTTGAGGCCTGTTTAGTTGCGGAAAAAGTGATTCATTAGGAAATTGTCCTAAGAGTACTGGAAATATGCACATGGGAGGGATAGAACATCCAAAGGTGTCAAAATACATATAATAGGTGATTTGCACATGACTCATTAAGGTGTGGGGACTCCCAGGCATTTCCATAAACACTGTCAGTGCTGGCTCCCCTGTTTGCTCTCTGGTTTTACATTGGAGACAGTTTGGTGGCAGACTTCTGACCATGTGCACAGATTCCTGATGTTGATAAATTGCCAGGTTTATTCTGATCCTAAATTCTGCTGACAAACTGGATTTAAACCACACTTGTGTACTGGCTAGCTGTGAGAGTGAATTTAAACCTGTCCTTGGTCTAGGAACTTTCAGGCCACAAGGGTATTGGGAGAACTTTGCTTCCTTTGAATTATTCTTGGGTGTTTTTGAGTTTATGGCAAGCAAGCAGCTCCTCAGCTGATTGTTTGCTGAGTCAGCTAGTTGTGTCAGACCTGCGTAGGCAGCCATCTTTCTATAGTGAACCACCTAAAATAACACTCTGAACTATATCTAGATAAGTTTTTGAGGTTATAAAAAAAAATCAAGGCTGGGGGAGGTGGTTCATACCTGTAATCCTAGCACTCTGGGAGGCTGAGGGAGGAGGATTGCTTGAGCCCAGGAGTTTGAGGTTGCAGTGAGTTACGATGATGCCACTGCACTCTACCCAGAGTGACAGAGTGAGACTGTGTCTCAAAAAAAAAAGGGGGGGGGGAACTGAACCCCTTTCCTCACTCCTCCATTTAAAAAAAAAAAAAAAGAAAAGTAGTATTGCAAGTTGGTCTGAACTCAAATAAGACCCCATGTACAACTAGGCAAATAGTCTTGCAGAGGGTAATAGGTGTCAGTTGTGCTAGCAGTAATCAACCTGAGATTTTGCTTCATCCACAGCAGCAAGATGGAACTTATTGATGATAACACTGTAGTCAGGGCACGAGGTTTACCATGGCAGTCTTCAGATCAAGATATTGCAAGATTCTTCAAAGGACTCAATATTGCCAAGTTGGTTTTCTTTAATGTCTATTTAAATTTAAGAATCCTAAAGGCTTCCTGTTTTTTCTCACTGTATTTTTTTTTTTTCTACCTGCCATCTGTTTTATTATTCTCAAAGGGGAGGTGCAGCACTTTGTCTGAATGCTCAGGGTCGAAGGAATGGAGAAGCTCTGGTTAGGTTTGTAAGTGAGGAGCACAGAGACCTAGCACTACAGAGGCACAAACATCACATGGGGACCCGGTATATAGAGGTATGTCCTCACGACCTGAGACCCTGGACGTCTTGAGTGAGTGTTGACATACGATGGAAGGCTCAGAAACGATATGATTAACTTTCCTTTCTTTTCTTAGGTTTACAAAGCAACAGGTGAAGATTTTCTTAAAATTGCTGGTGGTGAGTACTTTTTATATAATGTGGTTTTAGTTAATTAGAATCTAAAATATAACATGTTTACATTTAGCAATGGAATATGGGAATAGATTTTTTTTGTTTTTTGGAAGTAGGGTCTCACTCAGTTGCCTGGACTGCCATGCAGTGGTGTCATCATTCCTTACTGCAACCTCAAACTCCTGGACTCAAATGATCCTCCTGCCTCAGCCTCCCAAGTAGCTAGGACTTACAGGCATGCACCACATGCCTGGCTAATATTTTATTTTTTTGTAGAGACAGGGCCTTGCCATGTTGCCCAGGCTGGTCTTGAACTCCTGGCCTCAAGCAATCCTCCCACCTTAGCCTCCCCAAGTGCTAGGATTACAGGTGTAAGCCACCATGCCCAGCTGGAATACATATATATATATATATATATATATATATATATATATATATATCTTTTTTTTTTAAATAGGAAGATATTTCCAATCATAGTGAGCTTAATGTATAACACTTGCCCTAGGGCTTGAGCCAACCTACCATAGTTAAATAGTCATTAAAAATAGTACCATATGAATGTGAAAAGATCATATAAAGTCATATGCAAAGGGAAAATGTAGTTCGTGAAAGAAATAACTTTGAAAATTGCTTTAAAGCAGCCACACTTCAATACCTCGGTTTGTTGCATACCCGCTTCTAGCATTTCTCTAAACTTAAGTCAGCAATGGACAAGAACATGGTAGTTTTGGGACTTATATTTTTGGGTACACAGTATTTGCAGTAATATGGTTAGAAATGTGGGAGGGGACAAATATGGTTTTTAAAACCTAAAAGTAATAGATGCATAAACAGTTTTACTGTGCTTTGTCTAATTTTTTTTCTATACATGTATCTATTTGTAAGTTTCTATTGCTTTGTTCATATTTTTTTATAACTTCCTTTTAATATAGTATGAACATCTTCCCTTGTTACTGAATTTTCTTAAATGTTAATTGCTACACAGTATTATATGTGCCATAATTTTTTTTTTTTTGAGACAGAGTCTCGCTCTGTTGCCCGGGCTAGAGTGCCATGGTGTCAGCCTAGCTGACAGCAACCTCAAACTCCTGGGCTCAAGCGATCCTCCTGCCTCAGCCTCCCGAGTAGCTGGGACTACAGGCATGCGCCACCATGCCTGGCTAATTTTTTCTGTATATATTTTTAGTTGTCCATATAATTTCTTTCTGTTTTTTAGTAGAGATGGGGTCTCGCTCTTGCTCAGACTGGTCTGGAACTCCTGACCTTGAGCGATCCTCCCGCCTCGGCCTCCCAGAGTGCTAGGATTACAGGCGTGAGCCACCACGCCTGGCCATGCCATAACCACGCCTGGCCGTGCCATAATGTTTTTAAACATCGCTGTTGTACATTTAGAGCTTATTTCCAACTTTTCACTTAATGTTGTAGTGAATATTTTTCAGTCTCAGTATGAGCTGCTCATAAGGATAAATCTCTATAAGAAGGGTAGCTGAATCAAAGAATTGCAGACCTTTGTAACAGGTTTTTGACATGGATTGCCAAATTATTCGAGGGTAACGTGAAGAACATTTGTGTACCTGCGTTATATAGCCCTGGTGAAAATTTTAACAGCTGTAGAACTTTTAGTAACAGCATCTTGCTAACACAATGTGCTAGTACAATTTTGTTCTGGTTGGTCTTTAAATAAACCCTAAGGCTTAAAGATTCAGGGCTTCCAGTTTAATAGGTTTCCAGAGTTCCAAAGCAGTGTTTAATGTTGGTTGGGGATAAATGTATTTGGGGTTGCTTTGCTCTTACCTGGATCCTTGGGTTCCACGAGAGATGCACTGCAAATTGTAGATGGCAAAGTTAATTAATCTTTACGTTGTTGCCTGGAATTTCATTCTATATGGGTAGTGTGATAAGAATTTGCTATCAAGGGAAAATGTTACTAGTGTATGAGTTTGAAGGATATGCATATGGCTATTTGCTACATGGCAGCATGTCTAAAATGCTTCCTTTTATTTTAAAACATTTCTTTTTAGAGAGGGGGGTCACACTATTTTGCCTAGGTTGGTCTGGAACTTCTGGGCTAATGCAATGTTCCCACCTCAGCCTCCCAAATATCTGGGATTACAGAGACAGTTGCCATGTCTGACTCAAAATGCTTTATGTTGGGCAGAGACTGTTGATAAATAGTGAAACTGGGTGCCCAGTGTGTTCATAGTATTATCTCTGCTTGAATGTGTTTGAATCTTTCTTAATAAAAAGTAATCAGGGGCCGGGCGTGGTGGCTCACGCCTGTAATCCTAGCACTCTGGGAGGCCGAGGCGGGTGGATCGCTCAAGGTCAGGAGTTTGAGACCAGCCTGAGCAATGAGCGAGACCTCGTCTCTACTAAAAATAGAAAGAAATTATCTGGCCAACTAAAATATATATAGAAAAAAAAATTAGCCGGGCATGGTGGTGCATGCCTGTAGTCCCAGCTACTCGGGAGGCTGAGGCAGTAGGATTGCTTAAGCCCAGGCGTTTGAGTTTGCTGTGAGCTAGGCTGACGCCACGGCACTCACTCTAGCCTGGGCAACAAAGCGACACTCTGTCTCAAAAAAAAAAAAAAAAAAAAAAAGTAATCAGGAAAATGACAAAACCCAAAGTGCCTTGTACCTACTTAATTCTCATAATTTATAAGGCAGGCAGTTTTATGTACAAAGAAACTAAGGCACAGAGTTAAGCTTGAGGAAGGTCAAACTGTAGTAAACAGGAAAGCCCAAATTGGGCCCCGGCGTTCTGTCTCCAAGACCTGTGCCTTTAACTACCATGACGACTTACTATCTCTCCATAGGAAGTGTAGGTGATTGGTCCATGATTTAATTGTCCAGCTAGCTTCCTAGATTAAGAGGATGTTTTACAAAAATAAGGGCAGCATTTAAAATTTAGGAAAACAGAATTCTTATTCCTAGTATGTTATGAATTCTGTAGGAATTAGTGTCTTAATTATGAATTCAAAACATTGCCAGAAACTTTATTTTAAATTTGGTAAAGTTGATGTCTTAACTGTTTGTCTCCATGCTTCCTAATATTTGTTTTCCCTAGGTACCTCGAATGAGGTAGCCCAGTTTCTCTCCAAGGAAAATCAAGTCATTGTCCGCATGCGGGGGCTCCCTTTCACAGCCACAGCTGAAGAAGTGGTGGCCTTCTTTGGACAGCATTGCCCCATCACTGGGGGGAAGGAAGGCATTCTCTTTGTCACCTACCCGGATGGGAGGCCGACAGGGGATGCTTTTGTACTCTTTGCTTGTGAGGAATATGCACAGAACGCATTGAGGAAGCATAAGGACTTGTTGGGGAAAAGGTACATTGAACTCTTCAGGAGCACAGCAGCTGAAGTTCAGCAGGTTGGTTTTTAAGAGTATGTTGGTATCTTTGCTTTCATTTGTGTTTATCTCTGAAAATAATCCTACATTATTCATTATGTTAAAATAAAACTTGGAGAATACAGAAAGTACATGAAAATCGTCTTCATTCCATAACCAAAAAATAGTCACCGTTATCCTACACACACACAGAAAACACACTATGTTTTTATAAAACTGGAATACTGCTGTAGCTGTCCTTTTGTATTCTGTTTTAAAACTACATATTTTGAAAGCTTACCCGTGTCCAAAAATTTCATATTTAAATTAATATCTCGGCCGGGCGCGGTGGCTCACGCCTGTAATCCTAGCACTCTGGGAGGCCGAGGTGGGCGGATCGTTTGAGCTCAGGAGTTCGAGACCAGCCTGAGCAAGAGCGAGACCCCATCTCTACTAAAAATAGAAAGAAATTATATGGACAGCTAAAAATATATATAGAAAAAATTAGCCGGGCATGGTGGTGCATGCCGGTAGTCCCAGCTACTCGGGAGGCTGAGACAGGAGGATCCCTTGAGCTCAGGAGTTTGAGGTTGCTGTGAGCTAGGCTGATGCCATGGCACTCACTCTAGCCTGGGCAACAAAGTGAGACTCTGTCTCAAAAAAAAAAATAAATAAATAAATAAAAAAAATAAATTAATTAATATCTCAATTCCTGTGTTGTACATTTAGGTCGTTTTTACCTACCATATGAAATTCCTACATAAACATGTTTCTAAAACAGTCGTCAATTTCTGATTGATTTCTGTAGATACAGAGTGTGATACTTTAAGGTTTTTAATGTCTTGCCAAATTATTTCCCAAAAGGCTTGACCAGTTTCATATCCTGCTGGTGACCTCTACTGTTTTACTAGCTTTCAGAATTCAGAGGTGGTTTTTTTTTTTTTTTTGGCATAAAATGGGGCAATCACTTCCCTAGCATGTCCTAAGATCCAGGCATGAAACCCACCTATAGAATCTCAAGCCTTTCAACTATTTTTTTGTCTCGCTCTGTTGCCCTGGCTAGAGTGCCATGGCATCAGCCTAGCTCACAGCAACCTCAAACTCCTGGGCTCAAGCAATCCTCCTGCCTCAGCCTCCCGAGTAGCTGGGACTACAGGCATGCGCCACCATGCCTGGCTAATTTTTTCTATATATTTTTAGTTGTCCAGCTAATTTCTTTCTGTTTTTAGTAGAGAAGGGGTCTCGCTCTTGCTCAGGCTGGTCTTGAACTGTTGACCTCAAGGGATCCTTCCGCCTCCCGCCTCCCGCCTCCCAGAGTGCTAGCAGTACAGGCGTGAGCACCGCACCCGGCCCCTTACAACTATTTTTGACTTACCTGCTGAACATGTCTTCAGGGGTCAGCGAAGTTTAAATCTGTACCTTGTTAAAAATGTGTGTCATGAATTGTCAATCTCTAAAATATCCGACATGTGCTTGAGGTTTCAAATGTTATATCCATTCTTCCCAAACAAGAAGAAAAAGCACAATGAGACTTTATTTTAGTTCTTTAACTGGAAGAACAGTTTCATGAAAATCATGGTCTAGATTGACTACCTCAGGCCCTAGCCTACTGTACGTTGGTTTGGGAATAGAGTAGGCTATCTCTCTGTGTCTCTGAGATGGTTTTGGATGTGCTCTCTCTCCACATGTCCATCTCTACGGACTTAACAAGTGTTGTAGCAGTCCTAGGCTCCTTCACTGTCTTCTCTGCATTACTGATAATCATGTCATTGGATCAGTATTTGAGCACTTCCTATTTGGCAGGTATTGTAAGGTGCTTGACCCATTTCCTGTCCTGAGTTTTTCTATAACTATCTTAATTTTTTTCTATTCTTGTTCTATTGTTTGTGCTGCATCTAGATTGTTTGCATAAATTAAGTCTTACTGTCTCTTTGTCATGGCATTTCTTTGGCTGTGCTGTTTGATTTTTGTCACCTCTTACTCAGATAACAGCTGAACAGGATATGAGTCAGAAAATTAGTGTACATTTTGGGGAAGGGTTCGTTGATCCTGCTATGTTTTCAGTTTATGGGATGTTAATGGAGGCATTGGTTAAGTTGCTCAGAAAACCTGGGGATGCCACAAATGGCATTTGCATAGGACTACCTCCTAGTATTGTGAGCTAGTTGGCATGCTCTAAACTAAGACGAAAGTGGACAAGAGCCTTGTGATATGAGTTTTACCTAGGAGCAATCCTTTGCCCCAAAGTTACCTGACAGGTCACCATCCATTCTCAAGATAACTGAATCCATGAATTTAAGACCCTGAAGATCCACTGTCTTGCCACTGTCTCAAATTCACATGGAAACTAAATTGCTATGTGGCTATTTATCTTTATGGTCATCAAATGATTTTTTTTCAATTTCTACATTATCCAGCCAGTTGGTCTTGTGCTATTACACAGTATTATATTTTAAAATAATCCAAATTCATTGTTTGGGCTGTGGTTCCTTTACGCGATCATTTTCTTTCTATTTCTTGGGTTTGGAGGTAGAGAATGAAAGTAATATCCAGGGGAACACTATGTACTTAATGGAATCTAATAAATTAATACAGAAGTCCACATTTAGCCATATGTCCAGGTTTTTATGAAAGTGGCAGCCTTTAAGGATACTTGTCTCAAGGTAGTACATAGTGACACATTTTTCCAGGTAGACATATCCTTAATATAAGTGCGTTGTGTTGAGTGTGTATTTGACAAGAGTGAGTATCATGCTTTCATAGCTAAAATGCATGATTCTCATTCTCTATCATTGCTTCTTAAACTTGGATGTACTTAGGAATCACCTGGGCATTTTGTTCAAATACAGACTAGGTCTGGGGTGAAGTTGAGATTCTGCATTTCTAGCAGACTTGCCAGGGATGCCATTGCTGGTCTGCAGACAGCATAGGAGAAGCAAGGCTCTAAATCACTTCTGTTTTGCTTCGAGTACAGGTGCTGAATCGATTCTCCTCGGCCCCTCTCATTCCACTTCCAACCCCTCCCATTATTCCAGTACTACCTCAGCAATTCGTGCCCCCTACAAATGTCAGAGACTGTATACGCCTTCGAGGTCTTCCTTATGCGGCCACAATTGAGGACATCTTGGACTTCCTGGGGGAGTTCTCCACCGATATTCGTACTCATGGGGTTCACATGGTATTGAATCACCAGGTAAGAAAGTCACTTATGGAAAACCTACTTGCTTATTCTTATCAAAAGCACTCTCTTAATAAAAATGTACGAATAGTCCTCAGTCATACAGTAAGTCTTTAAGGAAAGATTTAATCGTAAATACAAGAGGTCTTTAGGATGAACTCTAGAACAAATGCTGTCATTAGTATGATAATTCAATTTCAGCTCGATTCCATTATCACATATAAAATTATCAATAGCATCAGGTAGGAGCCAAATATATTATCAGTTTCTATACACTTTTTCCTGTTGAAGCTACTGAGCTCTGCAACTCTGCCATTCGTATTGTGAAAGCAAACATGGATCATATATGTAAACAAAGAAGCATGCCTGTGTTCCAGAGCATTTTGTATCCATAGACTGTTCAGAAATGGCTTATTTTATGTATATGTTAGACATCAAACTACATTCAGTAGAATGCAAAAAATTCAATTAGGACTTGTGTCCATACTACCTAGAACAGGATGTGTGTCATAATAGGCACTCAGATGTATTAATGAATGAATTGCTAAGAAGCCTCTATCAAAATCTAACTGAATTTTTTCAGTATGCAAATGTGAAATATTCCCTAGTTTGGTGTCACTTGATTTTTGTTTAAATAAGTCATATTTGCTTGAAAATTTAACAGTATTTTGTGCTATCATAAACAGAATAAATTTCTAAAAACCCATAGGCCAAGTAGTTATATTTAAAACTTTGGAATTCTTGGCCGGGCGCGGTGGCTCACGCCTGTAATCCTAGCACTCTGGGAGGCCGAGGTGGGCGGATCGTTTGAGCTCAGGAGTTCGAGACCAGCCTGAGCAAGAGCGAGACCCCATCTCTACTAAAAATAGAAAGAAATTATATGGACAGCTAAAAATATATATAGAAAAAATTAGCCGGGCATGGTGGTGCATGCCTGTAGTCCCAGCTACTCGGGAGGCTGAGACAGGAGGATCGCTTGAGCTCAGGAGTTTGAGGTTGCTGTGAGCTAGGCTGACGCCACGGCACTCACTCTAGCCTGGGCAACAGAGTGAGACTCTGTCTCAAAAAAAAAAAAAAAAAAAAAAACTTTGGAATTCTTTAAAAACAAAGTTGTAATAATTTTTGAAAATAAGGCCAGGCACATTGGCTCACGCCTGTAATCCTAGCACTCTGGGAGGCTGAGGTGGGAGGATCGCTCGAGGTCAGGAGTTCGAGACCAGCCTGAGCAAGAGCGAGACCCCCGTCTCTACTAAGAAAATAGAAAGAAATTAACCAGACAACTAAAAATATATAGAAAAGGTTAGCCGGGCATGGTGGCGCATGCCTGTAGTCCCAGCTACTCGGGAGGCTGAGGCAGAAGTATTGCTTGAGCCCAGGAGTTTGAGGTTGCTGTCAGCTAGGCTGACACCATGGCACTCTAGCCCTGGCAACAGAGCTAGACTCTGTCTCAAAAAAAAAAAAAAAAAAAAGCTAAAACGAAAATAAGACATTTTTTGAGCATTATGGGTTGCATATAGGCTTATATTGGAAATACTAATTTTTTCCCTAAACTTTTAACTTCCCACCTTTTCTTTTCACTTGGAGATTTGGTCACTTTCATAACTGTAATCTTGTCTTACTGGAAAGCACATGACAGTAGATACAAGGAATCAGAAAACATTCTGAGCCCTTGCTCTCTATACCAGTTTGCTATATCAGCACATGCTCATAACTCATAAGTCAATTTTGTTATACAACCTGTTATCTGACCCTCTCAGTGTTCTTCCCTGGTAAGAGTCCTTTGAATAAAATTCTCCATAAAACAGTATCACCAGGGAATTGTTCGGTTTCTTTTTTAGTCGCCCTTTCTAATAACCTGGGGCCCATTACTCTTTGATTAACAACAGTAGACAGATTTGCCTCTCGGTGATCCAAGTGGCCTGTTGTGATTACACTTGGGAAGAAAATGCTTCTTTGATGATAGATGAGCTCTTAGCTGCCTTGAAGATGTTAGGTTTCCATCTTGGACTGGGTTCGTTGCTAATTTCCCTGGTATGGTAACTCTTATGGTAACTTGCATGGTAATAATTTGGACTAAATAGTCCCTAAGAGACTTTTAGCGAAAACCATAAAATAAGAAAGCAGTCCTATACACTGGTTGTCTTTTTCTCCCCCATAAAATGTTCATACTCTATAAAACTAAGATGTTCTGGTTCTTCAGAACGGAAATCTATAGGCTTGTTTTTTTAATAGGGTATCTTAGTAAGCTATTACTAATAAAAATGTCTACGAACACCTGTCTGACCAAGGTTTAAGGTGGAGCTGCAAGGGAGTGGATGAGAGCAGGGCTCCCAATCGAGGTTGATGACACAGCTCTCACCAACCATCACTGTGCCTTGCAGCTCCCAAGTCACATACTAACCTAGGCTTCATGGAAGAGGGAAAAGTGAAAGGGTTTGACACATCAGTGACATACTGGAACAGAGCGCCGAAAGAGAATATTGGTTTGTTCTGATTTCTGTAGGAGGATATTTAAAGCTTCAATACTGGTTTTGTTACTAGCCTTTCTCAATCGAATGAGATTTAATCAGATTTTTCAGAAGGGAAAAAAACCCAATATACAATCCTGTATTTTGCAACTACAAGTCACAAGGAGACTCTTTGAAAACACTGGAAATCCGGTACTAACTAACAGAAACCAAAAAGGTTCACATTCAGCTATGAGCTCTCAAAACTGTTTCTTCTAGGTTTTGTGGGCTGTTCTGGTGATTAGGTGATGAAATACAAGTCAGGTTTTAGTAGATCACACTGTCACCCAGATTTCGTGGCTAAAATGTACTATGGGTGATTGTCACTTTGCATGTTTTGTAAGCAACTATTTCCTTGTTGAAGGAGACAGTCTCCTTTTGTTTTTATTCTTCCCCCACACACTCAGGGCCGCCCTTCAGGAGATGCCTTTATCCAGATGAAGTCTGCGGACAGAGCATTTATGGCTGCACAGAAGTGTCATAAAAAAACCATGAAGGACAGATATGTTGAAGTCTTTCAGTGTTCAGCTGAGGAGATGAACTTTGTGTTAATGGGGGGCACTTTAAATCGAAATGGCTTATCCCCACCGCCATGTAAGTTACCATGTAAGTTTTTCTTGGGTCTTGGCGCTATTCTACGCTATATGCTGGTAGGTGCTTGAGCTGCTTCCGTAACTTTCTGTGCCCCTGGTTCTTTCTGAGGCAGGTGAGGTGGTTACATAAGGCTTTTTCCCATCTGAAATCGGTAGTATCTGGTAATCATTTAAGACCTTGGTTGTGGACACCTATAATTAGCGATGCTACGAATACCTCCTTTCAAATTATATTCTTGCTTTTACAGTGATAAGCACTTGATTTCTGAAGCTTAGTGTGCTCCAGATAAGCACTGACTCTGGGAGCCAACCTGGCTATGTAGATAATCTTTATACGCATTTAAAGGTAAAATAAAAATATGGCTGGATCTTTTTTCTTTTTTTAAAACACATTAAGTTTTAAGAAGAGTAATTTTGATGCAAATTTTATGTTTAACTTTTTGAACATCAAGTATTTTTTGAAAATGATAACCTGGAGAGCATTTCTATTGTTTGCCAGGATATCTGGAATGAGCAAGTTAGAAAAAAATATAAAAAATGCGTAAATGAATTAGCCAAAGTTTTCATTCGATCACAGGATCAGTGCTTAATTTCAAGCCATGCTCTTGCTCATTGGCACCTGGGTGCACGCCATCTGGAATCCTGTTTGAGAGGAATAAGCCCTGTAGTCTAAAGACCAAGTTCTAGTTAGTGACTAAGAAATATTTGGGAATCTAATGTTAATACTTGAGTCTTTTTTCACAGTTTTTACTAGGTAATAAGACATACCTTGTTAGGCCTGTTGGGTATGCTTAAAGAATGTAGTACTTGGAATGCAGTTCAAAGATAGCTAAGAAAATAAACTGGATTTATCTTCTTGACTCCAAGAAACTGGGGAGTTTGTGGACATCATTTTCTAGTGAAGAGGGGTCTACTGGGAGGCCAAGGCAGTAGCATCACTTGAGCTCAGAAGTTCAAGACCAGCCTTGAGCAAGAGCAAGACCCTGTCTCTACAAAAAAAAAAAAGAAAAGAAAAAAAAAAAGAAAAATTAGCTGGGCGCGGTGGCATGTGCCTAGAATCCCAGCTACTCTAGCCTGGTTGATGGAGTGAGACTCTGTACCAGATAAACAAACAAACAAAAAAGGCGGGGGAGTCTATACCAATAATCCTGTTTGATAAAGTATTATTTGCAGAGTATTTGGTGGGGCTTAATCCTTTTTTTCCTTTGGTGTTTAGAGGTTCTAAACACTAATATTCCATTTACCTGCTGCTTGCTGTTGGCAATTATCTTAGAGTTGATCATTAATGAGTATCAAATTTTGAAAATTTATAATTGAGTTAAGAAGGTATCCTAACGCAATCCTAGTTGTATGTCTTCTGTCCATAAACCACTGATAATGTCAGTAGCTTTTGTGATATCCTTTAGTGATAATCTGTCATGCATTGTCAGGTAAAGGAATTTCTCCATCATGTGTGATCCAAATTCTTCTTTTGTGATATTGTACTTGCCTCTTCCTGGTGGAAAACTGGTCATTATAGACTTTCTTCATCAGACTTTAATTTCTTCCCTCCTCCCCCACCCCCATAACCCTAAAATAAAAAAAAACTTAAAATGCATGTTTCACATAAGAAAATATTTCTGTAGGGTGGAAGGGGAGTGAGGAATGAGAAATTACTTCATGGGTACAATGTATATTTTTTGGTGATGATTTCACTAAAAGCCCAGATCTCACCACCACACAGTATATCCCTATAACAAAACTGCATTTGTACCCCTTACATTTATTAAAAATATATATATTTCTGTACTTTTGGTTACCTTTAATACTTACCAAAAATGAGGACAAAAATTTTAACCAAAATTTGGCTGTTTGCCTTTTTAGTGAAAGAGTTTTCTTTTTTAAAAATCAGAATTCCAATTTAGTCTGCAGCCATACCACCCTGAACACACCCGATCTCGTCTGATCTCCGAAGCTAAGCAGGGTCAGGCCTGGTTAGTACTTGCATGGGAGAATTCCAATTTATACGTACTAATATTATGCCTGTTGTACTGGACCTTTTTTTCCCTGCCAACACAGTTTAGATAATTGACTAATTATACGGAAACCACAAAATTTAGAGAAATTGCGTATGTTTTTGATCTAATCTCAAGGACCAAAGCAATCAAAATAGTAATTGGTTATCATCCCCCACTGAAGAATGTCCTGTTGAATTTGACAAAGAAATGTTGCTAAAGACTCCTTGACATTTTAATGTTTGTCATCTTAATTTATTATGAAGGAACATTTTAAGATCAACTTCATTTTTGTAATTGGTGCTCTTTTAGGAATATAAGAATAGCTATTCTTTCAGCTGAGGGATGCCCAAAGCTTAGCAGCCTAATTTGTTTGGTTATCAAAAATTCCTACGTTTCTTTCTTTTGAAGCAGAACAGATGTATACCTACTATCTAGGTTTGTCTTATTGGTATGAAGCACTGTTATATAATGAATTGCCTCACAGTTTTGAAAGCATATTATGAGCACAGGCCATATAACTTTCTCTAAGACTTTAAGTGCCTCAGTTTTTATTGTTGGCCTTTTTGTGGGCTCTTTTTTAAAAAATACTATGTTACTCGTTTCACATCTGTAAACTCTTTAAGGCCAGGGATCATAATTTAGAAGTTTTTAGGTATCTAACATCAAGCACAGTTTTTGGTGATATGGAAGAGGCACCCAAAGTTGAATGTGAGATCCATGTGTTGGTCTTTGGTTTATGTCCCATATTCAGCTGGCTGTCATATACATCTTCACAGAAATGTAGAAACTCTTAAGAACAAAAGACAATTTGACGTCATCTTGGAAATTTTCATGTGAATAAGTTATCCTTTGGGCCTTTGCTTTTGCAAAATTTGGTGGTTCTAGGTATGAAGTGTGTAAAGTAGGGACCCCAGATGGCCTGGTGGATAGTTGTGTTCGTTTCACATGCGAAAGCTAATGAATAGCAGCAACTGGTCTGAGTTATCAAGCCTAAAATATGTTGGTTTACCGGAAAGCAGAGGAATTTTGGGTCATTTTCTATTTAATCTGAGCCAGCTTTTTATCAGCTGACTCTCGGGAAGACTTGAGCATCAATTTCTTCAGGGCTATTTCCCAGGTTGGATTTTTTTTTTTTTTTTTTAAATAGGTCTGAAGATATAGATTAGCTTGAAAGCCCATCTTCTCCTTTAGGTGGGAATAATGCAAAGTGGATTACTCTTTAGGTCAGTTCACAGCCTGTGCTTTGGCATAATGCATGGTACTGGTGAAGAATGTTTTATCGTAACGTGTTCCATTTTATGCTATACTGAAAGGTAGACAGCAAGATGGAGCAGCAGCATGATCCTCAAATGTAAAAAATCTAGGCTTTAATATGAAGTTACACTAAATGTCAGTTCCATGGTTCTTTCTTCTAAAGGTTGGTTTGTGGTAACTGGCACCTGGGAGTGTGAAAAAAACAATCACTTTGTGAAATGATTGAGAAGACTTGGAAATCCACTTGATGTTTTTTTTCCCCCCCAAATTTGAGACTAAGAATGCTTCTTTAGGCTGACAGTGTGGCATTCAGGATCACTTCTATGTGTTATCTATATAATGAAAAGGAAGTTGGGATGGTATAAAGAACCATGATGGTCTCTTTATTTAAAATGTATAGATGGAACAGTGACTTTATGGCTTTAGCACCAGCACGTATGTGTCAGCTGTTACAAACATGTCTCAAGAGACTCTCTCTCCTTTGCTTATTTAGGTTTGTCTCCTCCCTCCTACACGTTTCCAGCTCCTGCAGCAGTTATTCCTACCGAAGCTGCCATTTATCAGCCCTCTGTGCTTTTGAATCCACGAGCATTGCAGCCCTCTACAGCATACTACCCAGCGGGCACCCAGCTCTTCATGAACTACACGGCCTACTATCCCAGGTAAGGCTCTGAGGGAAGTGGAAATGACAGATGGAAACAAAGGACTCCTTTGATAGCCAGTACCCGAGCTCACAAAAGAATATTGTCTGCCACGTTGAAGATTAGCACGGCAAGCAACAGCTTCTGGTCATATCTCAGACCAAGAAGGTCGTTCCAAGACAAACCAAAAGAAGTTTATTTTTTAACTATATATTGACAGTGTGATCTTTTAGGTCACCTATGTGTACGACTTTACTTTTTTACTCCTCCTATCATAGGACCATAACTGAGTAGCTCTGTAATCACTGCAATAGGGTGGCGATATCATGCAAATGAATCGCAAATCAGGAAAATTCCTAATGGAAACAATTATTTTTTTTTTTTTTTTTTTTGAGACAGAGTCTCACTCTGTTGCCCAGGCTAGAGTGAGTGCCGTGGCATTAGCCTAGCTCACAGCAACCTCAGACTCCTGAGCTCAAGCGATCCTCCTGTCTCAGCCTCCCGAGTAGCTGGGACTACAGGCATGCGCCACCATGCCCGGCTAATTTTTCCTATATATATTTTTAGCTGTCCATATAATTTCTTTCTATTTTTAGTAGAGGTGGGGTCTCGCTCTTGCTCAGGCTGGTCTCGAACTCCTGAGCTCAAACGATCCGCCCACTTCAGCCTCCCAGAGTGCTAGGATTACAGGCGTGAGCCACCGCGCCCGGCCGGAAACAATTATTAATATATGTGGGGGAATGGGGATGCTGTCTTTGTTTGTAATGACAAAGCTTTGGCCTGAAGGGAACAATTGTATTTTTAAGTAGCATGAATTCATATTTTGCTTTAAATTTTGCAGGGCTTGTATTCTTTTCCCCCTAAATCTTTACTATAAACAAATCCAAAATTAGATTATTCAGTATTTTCTTAGAATCAGTGTATTTTAAGTCTTTGATTCTTTTTAGTTGTTTTCAATTTCTGGGAAGTAGTAGGGTGTAATGGAGAGAATGTCAGTCTGGGAGTTGGGAGACCTGAGTTTTAGTCTTACCTCTCTGACTGGGGTGAGTCTCTTGCTAAACACTTCTGGAGCTTATAAAATGGGATTGACCAAGTTTTTATAGTCCCTATCAAGTCTGATTGCCTGTGATTCTCACTTGGATATATAATGAATAACGATTCTTTTTTTTTTTTTTTCCCCCACATTAGAGAAGCTGGACAAATGAATAACCTTTCGTTTTTTTTTTCCCAAAAAATATTTTAAATATCTTTTTGTTTAGCCAGTAACCAGTTTATTAAAATAAAATTAATGTTGGCATAAACAATATTGCTCAATTTAAAATATAAAACAAAGCCATTTTTACCAGACTTTGATTTTTTTTTTTTTTTTGAGACAGAGTCTCACTCTGTTGCTCAGGCTGAAGTGTCATGGCGTCAGCCTAACTCACAGCAATTTCCAACTCCTGGGCTCAAGGGATCCTCCTGCATCAGCCTCCCAAATAGCTGGGACTGCATGCACACGCCACCATGCCCGGCTAATTTTTTCCATTTTTAGTAGAGACGGGGTCTCCCTCTTGCTCAGGCTGTTCTCAAACTCTTGACCTCAATCAATCCTCCCCACCTGGGCCTCCCAGAATGCTAAGATTACAGGTGTGAGCTACCGTGCCCAGCCAGACTTTGATTTTTCTTCCCAAGCTATTTAGACTAAATGTTTTCGGTATGTACACTAATATGAGAGGTTTTTGATAAGTGGCCTGGAACATATCCCTATAGTAGCTCTGTTGCATTGTATTTTTCTCCCCCCCAACCCCCAACATTGAGTTTTGTAGTAGAGGGCAAGACCTTTAGTGTTTAATAGTAGCAGTGAAGTTTATAGCCACTTTTAATTGCATTTGTTTATTTTGTTAGGAGCTTTTAAAACATTAACGCTATTGAAAATATTCTTTATTCTACTGGGGAAGAAGAATAGAGAGAAAGCGGTGAGAGTTGTCAGCTAGCTATCTTTTGAAGGCTTGAAAAGGTTCAGAAGCATGAGTTAACTGTTCATGGTTGAGCACTATGCCAGGCACCTAGCCCAACCCCAATGTATCACCTTCTCTGGGACCCAGTGACAATCACTTGCTGCTGGTGGGCTCTGGTTATAGGAATTTCTTTGTTTACCTTTCTTACATCATCAGAATGTCAGGAGTGGAATGCATTGTGCCTTTGAATTCCTGGTGCAGCTTTTGTGTCTACAATACATACTTGCTGAGCATTCAGTTCCATCACTGACTTGCCATGCGAGTACTGTTATAAGAAGGAATCTCTTAGAAATGAGACCATAAATCTTGAAGCCCCAAAGACAGTAAGTAGGATCTGATATTTGTGTCTTAATAGGTCTTGTAATTTAGGATACCTGCCTGTAGATTAATCTTTTTCTACTAATAGTTTCAAAGTTTGCAATGTGCTCATTATTAATTCTAGGAGTATAGAAGTACAGTGAGTAAACATAAAGACTCCCATTTACATACCTCCAAGTCCAGAAGGAACCATTATTATCAGTTTGGTAATATACATATACATACTTCTAAATAACATGGCATACTTAACATGCACTGTCCATTTGTTCCTTTTTATTTTTTTGTTTTTTCAGGTTGGCAGTGTGTCATGGCGTTCTTCCCTAGGATATAGTTATAAAATACCTCATTCTTGTAATTTCTTCATAATATCCCATGTTTAATAACAGCATAATTAAACAGTTCCTTTATTTTTAGACATCTACACTTTAAATTTTTCTCTATTAAAAAGCTTATGTTGCTCTTTATACACTTGTTTATATTTCTGTTGGATATTGTTATAGAAGTAGAAGTTTTCAATTGAAGGTCATATGCAATGTGTATATATATATATGTGTGTATGTATATATTTATATATATTTAGAGATAGGGTCTTGCTATGGTGCCCAGGTTGGACTTGAACTCCTAGGCTCAAGTAGCCCTCTTTCCTCAGCTTCCCTGAGTAGCTGGGACTACAGGGAAGAGCCACTGCACCTGGCTCATGTGCATTATACTTAGGTTAGTACTTCAAAATTAACCCCTAGTGTGTTTAATTATTTTAATTTACGTTTCCCTAATTCCAGCGAAGTTATACAAACACGTGAAATTATTCAAACATGGGGATTATATATTCTTATTCATACTACAAAATCTGGACTAATTTAAAGAGCAAATTCCAAACACAAGATATTTTACAGTTTTGGCAGAACAACATTAATTTCTGACCTGACGTGACTATAGGGTGCTTGAGGTTATTGAAAAATTTTGTAATGTAAACGTTCAAGTATATTTTGGCTTATTCTCTGATAATTAGGAAATCTGAAACAACATACTCTAGGGATATTAATCAGAACGTCTGGAGTTTGTCTTTGTTTTTAAATTAAAACATTTTCTCTCCTTTAAGAAAAAGTGTGAAATATCAGTTTGACTTCAGACTAATTCAATGTGTACACTACTTTAAAGTATTAGGTTGCTAATGTATTTTGCAGATTTCTAAAAGAATGCCCTTTTAAAAAAGTGGTTATTTTAAACTGTTTTTAATTATATTAACTCTTTTTAACTTTCATTTTAACTGAGCAAACTAATTGAGCACCTTCTCTGTGTGGTGTACTAGGAATATTATGATTAATAAAACATGGACTTTATCTGGTACATAGTAGCTGACAGAACTTGTGCCCAGGCACAGTCAGTGACTTTAAGGGCTCCTTCAGCTAGAGGGCCCTTGTCTCTGTTTTATCTCCTCTATGTTTGAAATTCTGGACATAGAGTGCAGTGACACGTTCCTGTAGTCCCAGCTACTCAGGAGACTGAGATGGGAGGATCATTTGAGCCCAGGAGTTGAAAGCCAGCCTGGGCAACATAGAAAGGCTCTGTCTCTAAATTATTAAAAAAAAAAAAAAAAAAAAAATTTTTTTTGGGGGGGATATAAACTTTATAGTCTCATTGCCCTGAGAATATAGTGCCTTTTTTCATAATGATTTGGATTACTTGAGGAATATTTAAGGAGAAAACACAAACCAAAGCATTGCTTTTCTTTTTCCTGTTAAATGAGTTTTTAGCAGTCTAAATATGTAGCCGTTGCAATAGCCAAGATGCTGATCTTGAAGAGCAAGTGTGCCTGGAGGCATGTGTGCCTCACGTGGTTTTGTTTTCTCCTTATGGAATTTTTTTCCCCTTCCTTTGGATGAGAAATGTGCTCTTCAAATGTGGAATAATGTAAATGTCTTGTATGTGTTGTCTTGCCTTTTGTAGGACACCAATTAATAACAAGTAACATCTTTAGCCAACAGAGGGAGTAAGAGAAGACTGATTTTTTCTTATGAGTATTGTTTTATTTATTTGCATGTTCATGTGAAACGTTAATGGTGGGGAAAAACTGTTTTCTTTCTTGTGTTAATAATTTCTTGTAAAGTCAGCTTATTTTTACCTAAGCAATGAATATTTATTTTGTAATATTGATGCATTTTTCGATGTTTGGTTTGTTGCATAGTGTTTGTGTTCTATTCTGGAATTCTTTGCAATTGAACCAAAAGAGTATCAAGCCTCTGCGAGGTGACTGCATTTCCTGTTTTTTACTTCTTCTTGTTCCAGATTAGTGTTTTAATTGAAATGTTTATTGAGATAAGTATAGGTTCACATGCAGTTGTAATGAACAGTACAGAGAGATCCCATGTACACCCTGCCTAGTCTATCCCAATGTTAACATTTGGCAACCAGTTTACTTTCTAATATGCTTATTGGTTTTTCTGATAGGACCAAGAAAAGAATACTTTTTTTTTTTTTTTTTTTTGAGACAAAGTCTCACTCTGTTTCCCAGGTTAGAGTGCCATGGTGTCAGCCTAGCTCACAGCAACCTCAAACTCCTGGGCTTAAGCAATCCTCCTGCCTCATCCTCCCGAGTAGCTGGGACTACAGGCATGTGCCACCATGCCCGGCTAATTTTTTCTATATATACTTTTAGTTGTCCAGCTAATTTCTTTCTAGTTTTAGTAGAGACAGGGTCTCCCTCTTGCTCAGGCTGGGCTCGAACTCCAGAGCTCAAACAATCCACCCACCTCGGCCTCCCAGAGTGCTAGGATTACAGGTGTGAGCCACTGCGCCGGCCAAGAAAAGAATTGTTGATTAAGAAAAATTTTTTGATCTTAAGTATTTAGTGTTACAAATGCAAATGAGAATTTAGCATACAATGAAATGACACTAGAATATAATAATAGTAATGCAATATGAAGCAATATTGTGAGAAGTGCCAGATAATTTTATTGGGTGGCTATGATTATGACTCTCAGGTTTTTTAGTTTGGAAGATATTTCTTTTTTTTTTTTTCTTTTTTTTTTTAATTTAATTTTACAGAATCAAAGAGTCTAACAGTATATCTTGTTAGATACAGTATGTCCTCATAATGTATACATTATTTCTTGTACAATGATATGAAATAATATGGGAAATATTCATGATAAATTATTAAGTGAACAGTGCAAGTTAAAAACAATAGTTTCATATTTTTTTCCCCACCTCCCCTTTCCCGAGTCAGCACCTTCAAGTGTTACCGCTCCCCAAACGGTGCGCAATGCACTCATTGTGTAGGCATACCCCCATCCCCTCCTCCACCCCCCACCTCAGTCTGATGTCCAATTGGTGTCGTTAGTTTGGAAGATATTTCTAAGTGATGTAAGGAAGAACATCTGCTGTGGGCAACTCTTTACTATCAGGCAGAATTCAGTATAGCTTTCATATAGGAAATAGTCATTTGCTAGTCTAAAAACTTTATTCATGTAATTTGCAGGTCTGGGAATAAAAATGCAAATATGCTTAAAATTCATTTTAACGTTGTGGAAAATGAGCAAGTACAATGTATCTCAAGGAAAAATAATCACTTGAAACATCTGATAAGATTTGGTTTCAATGTACAAGTTTATTTTTCTAAAGATTTTTTCTTATAAAATTGGGATCATATTATACATGTCAATATAAATTTAGACTTTTGCAAACAAGTTGAGAGAATATTACCAAGTTTCAACAATATCAATATTTTGCCAGCCTTATTTCATCTTTTGCTATTGCTTCTCCCCCTACTATTCCCACCTCCCAGAAAGCACAGATCCTAGAGATCATTTTTTACCTGCTAACCTTTTATGTCAAATATACCTTTAAATTAAGTACCTTATTTTTAAAGCATAAATAACTTCAGTTTAAGCAGAAGTTAAACACATGCACTTCTTGGTAAACACAATGACCCTATTTTGCCTATGTTGCTCTATTAAAACATTATTTTTGGTATATATAAGAAATCAAAGTTGGCCCAAAGAAAGAATAGACATTTGACAATACAGATTAGTGACTTTTGTTGTTCTCTACTGTAATGCCAATGTGGCCTTTTAAATTACTTTAAAAAAACTTTTTTTTCCAAAACCAAAATGGCCTTATTAGTAAACATTTTTCAATTTAAGTTCAAAATAATTAGTAAAATGTCTCTGGAAAAGTAGCCAGTGATAACCAAGAATATAGAACAAAGTTGCTTTTGAGATGTTCTGATTTGTTGTGGGTAATGGTGTGATAGTCTTACTATCTTTTCTATGTTTGTACCTTCCAATGTTGTACCCTGTTCCTATTCAAAAACAGGACAAAAATACATTTGAAAAATGGCGGCCAAAAAATTCTTTAAAAAGAATAACTTTTGGCCGGGCGCAGTGGCTCCACGCCTGTAATCCTAGCACTCTGGGAGGCCGAGGCAGGTGGATCGCTCAAGGTCAGGAGTTTGAGACCAGCCTGAGCAAGAGCGAGACCCCATCTCTACTAAAAATAGAAAGAAATTATCTGGCCAACTAAAATATATATAGAAAAAAATTAGCCAGGCATGGTGGTGCATGCCTGTAGTCCCAGCTACTCGGGAGGCTGAGGCAGTAGGATTGCTTAAGCCCAGGAGTTTGAGGTTGCTGTGAGCTAGGCTGACGCCATGGCACTCACTCTAGCCAGGGCAACAAAGCGACACTCTGTCTCAAAAAAAAAAAAAAAGAAAAGAAAAAAGAATAACTTTTGTAAATGTGCCTATCTGAAAATTATCATTTTCTGTTTCTTTGCCAAGAAGTAAAAGTCCAGATGTCCATGGACCATAGTGTATTTTGCTTGTTTCTTAAAGTCAAATATTACTTAATTTTTTTGAACCTATAAGAGGATCAGTTGTTATTTTATACTTGCAATTTAGCAATAAGACTGTTTTCAAAATAACACCTCGGATAAGATTTAGTTTTCAAATAAAAAATGGGCAATTCTTTTGAGTATACCGTTTCCCACTTTGCCGTATATTTTGAACACAACATTATAACTGTAGTATGGTGTTTATGTTATGTAATCTTTGTAATTGGGGTAAATTTAAATTTAGTTACTAAACCTTTTTGACAATACATGAATTTGCAGACTATTTAGGTAAAATAGATTCTTCGAAGATTTATTTGTGCCAAAGTATTTTTATATTTGTTGGTTACTTAAACTTTCTACAAATGGGTAGATGCACATGCCTAAAGAAACTTGTATGGCCCTTCAAGAAAGTAACAGAAAACCAGAATCCATAGACAGCTGCAGTATTAAATCCATAAGAAATACTGAAAAGTTAAACCTTTTTGAGATTGTTAACTTCAGATGAAAATTTAAAGTTTATTTAAAGGTTTCCTACATGAAAATTGACTCCAGGCTTTACACTGGCAAGGATTGAAACCATGATGTCTCCAGTCACTTCCAAATATATTGTCTTTCTAACACTAAGGGTATTAGTGAATGTTAATGAAAAGGTTTTGTGCGGTAATTTTGCAAAGCATGAAAACCAGATTTCTTTCTGTTGGACTTCTCAGAGCATTTCATACAGTAATGTATTCTGACTCATCCAGAAAGGAGAATATGGTTCTCTAATCTAATCGCTAATCTAAGAGGATAGCTAATGCTTTGATCCTTTCTTCTCCAGTGAAATATGACAAGTCCTCAAAATTATTAATACTATGAAAATTGTCATACTATTACTAAAATTTTGGAAGATGACTTGATAACATTAATATTACCAGTGTTTTGTAATTATTAAATAAATTATGGATGGGTAGTAGGCTTGTTATCAATAAAGTGTATATTTATGTGCTGATGTGGTAGGCCTCCTGGCCCTCAATATGTCTCATTCTATAAAGAATTTTGTATTACTTGCTAGGATTCCATTTAGATTATAAAATTAGGCAATATAAATTAGGATCTGGGGAAAATACAAGTAGGAAGAAATATTTGGATAGTCTGGCAACAGAATCTTGGGCAATTAAATTGATATTGGCATAACAATAATGGGCTGTGAGCATGTGCAAATAAATGGAAGCTTCAATAGCAAGACTCATAATTTCAAAGCAAAAGAAGTCATAATTTGTCACGGAAATAGAATTTTTCTCTGCATTGTAGAAAAAATTTTTACCTACATATGTAAAGAAGACATTAAGTACTGCAGTGGAGGAAATCTTCAACAACTTTATAGCATATTCACTCCTGTGTTTCATTCAACAGTTTCTTAACATGATTTTCGTGTAACTTGCTCAAGGAGTCTTGGCGGTGGTCCTAAGTAATTCGTGTCTTTCCAACTGTGATATTCTAGCAGTTTTCTGAATATAAGCTTTTCAAAAAGCCCCTCTCATATATATTGTTTTCCTTTTCCCTTCATTCCTTCTCACACCCCCGCAGTTCATTGCGTGTTCAAGTAACCCTAACAGGGTTTCCTACTCAGCCCAAATATAGTCGTCTTGTTTATTTCAGGTGGTCCGTTCTCTCCAACACCCTAGAACCTTTGAATTCAGTGTTGTATTGACTTGCTCATTTGGCCTTAACCCTTTGATTCCTTTGTGGTTCTGTCAATATTTGAACTTTTGAGTATAAGTTAAATTATTATTGATACCATGTACACACACGAGACATTAATACATATTGGCACTTGAGATTATATCCTTAATATTAAAGATATAATGGAGGTAAGAACCTAAAACAGTGAGAAATGATTCAACATAACGATTAGGATAAATTACTGGTATAGTCCTCTTTTGATGAACTTACATTCTTATTTGGAGTGTGGTTAGAGAATTTCATACTTGAAATCCTTATATTTTTCTAAACCACTGCCATAAAGCAAAGGTGCATAATTTTTATAACAGCTTTATTGAGAAAATTTAATAAAATTAACCCATTTTAAGTGTCCCATGGTTTTTAGTGTAGAATTGGGCTGATTTTAGAATAATTTTACAATCTAACTTTTACATAATTTAACAGTCTAATTTTAGAATTATGCATTACCCCAAAAAGAAGCCTCGTACCCATTAGTTAGAAATTCTCATTTGTCTTCCTTCCTTTCACTGTTCCCCTTCCCTCATCCCTAAACAACTATGATCCATTTTCTTTTTAATTTTTGTGACAGGGTCTCTGTTACCTAGACTGGAGAGTGCAGTGGCCTGATCATAGCTCACTGCGACCACTAACTCCCAGACTCAAGTGATCCTCCCACCTCAGCTTCCTGAATAGCTAGGGCTGTAGGCACATGTCATCACGTTCAGGTAATTTTTAAATTTTTTTTGTAGTGACAGCATCTTGCTGTATTGTCTGGGCTAGTCTTAAACTCCTGGGCTCAAGTGATCCTTCTGCCTTGACCTTCCGAAGTGCTGGGCTTACAGGTGTGAGCCACTGCGCCCAGCCCCATTTTCTGTTTCTATACGTTTTCCTATTCTGAATATTTCATATGAATGGAATCATACCATATGTGGTCTTTGTGGCTGACTTCTTTCAGTTAGCATAATGTTTGAGGCTCATTCATGTAGCATGTATTAGTACTTCCTCCCTTTTATAGCTAAATAATCCATTGTAGAGGAATGCCACATTTGGTTTGTCCATTTATCAGTTGTTGGATATTTGGAGTTGTTTACACTTTGGCTGTTAAGAATGTTACTGTGAACATTTGCATTCAATGTCTTGTGTGGACATAGGTTTTCAGTTTTCTTGGATATGTACCTAGAAGTAGAATTTCTGGGTCAATATAACTTTGTTTAACTTTTGAGAAACTACCAAGTTGTTTTCCAAAGAGGCTTCGCCATTGTACATTCCCACCAATTTATAAGAATTCTAATTTCTCTGCATCCTTTCCAGTCATCATTATCTTTTATTTTAGCCATTTTCATGGGTGTGAATTTGCTATCATTATGGTTTTGATTTGCATTTCCTTAATGACTATTGATTTTGAACATCTTTGTACGTGTTTCTTAGCCCTTGTATACCTTCTTTGGAGAAATGTCTAATCAAATCCTTTGCACAGTTTAAAATTGGTTTGTGTTTTTTTTTCAGTTTCAAAATTTATTCATATGGTCTAAATATGAGATGTTATAAGATATAATTTACAAATATTTTCAAGTGTGTGGGTTGTCTTTTCATTTTCTTGATGGTGTCCTTTAAAGTATAAAAGTTTTAAATTTTGATAGTTAATTTATCTATTTCATCTTTTTTCTCCTTATACTTTTGGTGTCATATTTAGCTCAGGATCATAAAGTTTTACTACTATGTTTTCTTCTAAGTGTTCTGTAGAGTAACTCCTTACAATTTAGGTATATGATTCAATTTGAGTTAACTTTTTGTATTACGTCAGGTTTTTTTTTTTTTTTTTTTTTTAATTTAAATTATTTTTTTGAGATGTTGTCTCACTCTGTCACCTGGGCTAGAGTGCTGTGGCATCAGCCTAGCTCACAGCAACCTCAGATTCGTGGGCTCAAGCAATCCTCATGCCCCAGCCTCCCAAGTAGCTGGGATTACAGGAGCATGCCATCATGCCTGCTTAATTTTTCCATTTTAGTAGAGACAGGGTCTTGCTCTTGCTCAGGTTGGTCTCCAATGCTGACGTCAAGTGAACCTCCTGCCTCGGCCTCCCAGAGTGCTAGGATTACAGGCATGAGCCACCTCGCCCAGCCTATTATGTGAGGTTTAAATTCATCCTTTGTGTATGAATACTCCATTGTTCCCAGCACTGTTTATTGAAAAGACTATTTTTTCCAGATTGAATTGTATTGGAACCCTTGTCAAAAATTAACTGACCAGCTCTTCTTGCCATCTTTCTGTGCCACCATAATGGTGTGCATGTATGCCCTGGTTGATGCTCTCAGGAACATCACTGATGCCGAAAGGAAAGGCAAATTCCAGGTTCTTATTGGGCCATGCTCCAAAATCATTGTCTGGTTTCTAACTGGTGATGAAGCTTGGTTACAATGGCGAATTTGAAATCATTGATCACAGAGCTGGGGAAATTTTTGTGAATCCCATAGGCAGGTTATACAAATGTGGAGTTATCAGCCCCAGATTTCATGTACAATTGAAAAATCTAGAAAAATGGCAGCATAATCTGCTCCCATCTTCTTGTCAGTTTGGTTTCATCATACTGACAACCTCAGCTGACATCAAGGGACCACAAAAAAGCAAGGCAAAAACAGAGGGAAAATCCTGGGATTCTTCTTATACAAATGTAATACATACAAATAAAATGCTTTGATGGAAACTCTTCCCTCAAAATATTGATGCTAAGTGTAAAAGTGTTTTCTCTCAATGCTAGTCCATTGATCTATACCTATAGTCCCCAACCCCGAGGCCATGGATGGGTACTGGTCTGTGGCCTGTTAGGAACCAGGCCTCAGAGCAGGTGAATGGCGGGCAAGCCAGGGGAGCTTAATCTGAAGCTTCCCTGTATTTACAGCTGCTCCTCTTGCTCTCATCACTGCATAAGCTCCACCACCTGTCAGATCAGCGGTGGCATTAGATTCTCATAGGAACTCAAACCCTACTGTAAACTGTACTCTCGAGGGGTCTAGGTTGTACTCCTTATGAGAATCCAATGCCTGATGATCTGTGGTGGAGCTGAGGTGGTGATGCTAGTGCTGGGGAGCAGCTGCAAATACAGATTATCATTAGCCAGAGAGGTTTGATGACACAATAAATGTAATGCATTTGAATCCTGAAACCATCCCCCCTCCCCGTCCGTGGAAAAATTGTCTTCCATGAAACTGGTCCCTGCTGCTGATCTATACATTGTCTTGATTACCGTAGCTTTATGGCAAGGTTGGAATTTGTGAAATATAAGTCCTCCTACTTTGTTCTTTTTCAAGAGTTTTGTTTATTCTGGGTGCATTTCCTTTCCATATCTGCAAAAAAGCCAGATGTAATTTTGATAGCCATTGTATTGAATCTTTAGATCAATGGTGGTATGGCCTTTTTAACCATGTTAATTCTTCTATTTGTGAACATGAGTTCTTTCCATTTATTTAGATCTTTTTTTTCTTTTAGCAATGTTTTGTTTTTGTAGTTTTCAATGTACAAGTCTTGTACTTCGTTAAATTTTTTCCTAAGTATGTTTTCCTTATGCTATTGTCGATTGTTTTCTCAATTTTACTTTTGGTTGTTCATTGTAGTATATAGAAATACAATTGATCTATTTTGTATATTGATCTTGTATCACATAACCTTGCTGAACTGGTTTATTCTAGTAGTTTTTTAGTAAATTCTTTTTGATTTTCTACATACAGGTTCGTGTTTGTCTGGTCATTTTTCTGTAAATTGTTTTTTGTTGATTCTTTTTTTGATAATCCATGAAAGACTTTGAAATTTAGAATTTAGGTTGATGGAATATTCTTATTCTTATGCTCTATCAGGTAGATAATATGGTTTATTTAATTTTTCTTATGGTTCTTTGTATAGAAAAGTAATCATAGTTGGGAGAAATAAGGGTGAGAATCCAGGTTGTGTTGTATTTAAGCTTCATCAGAATTGGTACTGTCTTAGATGCTGAATATAATTATTATTTATAACCTTACATTTCTAGTTGTATAACTTTTATCTTGGCTATTATTTTTATCTTGATTATATTTTGAAGGTACTAGAGACCCCAGACTTAATTTATAGAAGATCTTTAGGCAAAGGGAATAGAATATGCCAGGACAAAGCTGTGAAAGTAAGTTGCATACTGTGGAAATGACCTGACTTTCATATGTAGTATGGAAAAGTCTGAGTAACTAATAACAAAGTATGTGGATAGGTCTTGATGGTCATTGAGTATTAGATTCAATGTCTATCAGGTGTTTGACATGAGCAAATACAGTCTTGAAACGAATGCTGGTTGTATAGGGGGAAAGAGTTGTTCTAGAAGCTAAATCTGGGTGGTTCTCTAGTTTGTAAAGGAGCTAATTGGTTGTGTGTGGCTAGTTGGGAAATTATTTAACTCTTAGTTTCTGTTTCCACCTCTGTCAAATCGAGAATGTATGGCTGCATGATGGGTGATGTCCTAATCAGACCAGAAATTCAGCATTCCTTCTCTTTAGTCTCATAGTTGCATATCAACTGACTTGAAGTCTCTAAACAGTGGTTTTGCTCCTTGGTTTCCATTGGGATAATTTGGAGGCCTTTAAAATACATTGATATACTAATATTTGGGTTTGGCTCTCTTGAGTTTCTGATTTTTAACTTGTTGGGATAGGATCTCATTATAGAGAGTTGTAAAATTAAAAAATATCTCTAAGTGATTGTAGTTTGCAAACTAGTTGAGGACCATTGCTGTAGTGACATAAAAAGTTATGGGCAGCTTGATGTCATGTAATATTTTCAGGCTCCCATTATTTTAAAAATGATGAAATATTAAATAGAATCATGGCCATGGAAATAGCAAGAATGAGATAATATGTTACAGCATTTTGTGGTTTATGTTAAATCATTGAATCTGAAAAGCAATCCTGTGAAACTAGGAAGGTGCTAATTATTCCCATTTAGCAAATGAAGAAATTGAATTTCCGAGAAATTAAGTGACTTGCTCAAGGTTACTTTGCTAATAACAGTAGCCTGGAACTAGAGGCACATCTGATACCATTCCTATTAACCCATATGTTAGGATTATGTAGCATAGATAATCTTAAAGGTTTTTAGTCCCTTCTATTATGTGTTTATTTGTCTTTCAAATGGGACAATTATGTATTTAGAAAGATGAATAAAGGTTAATAGTCCAAAGCTGTAAGTCTATATATTACTCCTTGAGCTAATAGCTTTTGAAAAAATTTTCCTGTATGTATTTTCAATTATGGATATTGGGCCACCAGTTGTGGTAGAAAACACTGGGTGGGAACAGGGTGAAACTAATTGTATAATAGGGTATCAACAGTTACTTGAGTTGCCACATAATGTTAGGCATTCACTTGGCTTGTGCTCCTTGGAGGTAATTTCTGGGTATAAACCAGACAACCTGTTCATCAATTTTCCCCCTTGTGTTGATGGTGATAGATTTATTTTGTTTATGTATCCTTCCCAACTCATGATAATGGTGATAGATTTATTTTGTTATGTATCCCTTCCAACTCCTCCCACCTCCATTTTTGAAGATCAGGTTGGAAAATATAACTCATGGGCACTATAGCACTTTGTTTTGCTATAACATTGTTATGCTGTACTTTTGCTTGTATAATATACATGGGTAGAATGGACTATTCTTTGGAGCAATCACTTTGGGTACTTTTGGTCTCTGTGGCTGTGGTTCCCATTAGTCCTTTGTATTCATGGCTTTTCATGTCTTAGTATTCCTGATAACTAGCCAATGAATCATCAATTATCTGGGCCTTGGGAGTGGTGCTTTGTGGTGGAGTGACGGTGAGGCCTTCTCTCTTTTCTCTCTCTTTACGAATCTCAGAGAGATGTGGTGAGGGCCTGCATGTAACTCTGCATTAACTTCACTACCTTTCACCTTACGGCTTTTGTGGAAATGTGAGACAGAATTCCTACGGTGTTCTTACCTGTCTTAGGAAAGATAGCTCTGAGAAGTATAAGAAAGGTCACCTTGAGAAAGTCTATTTCCTTAAGTAACCGATGTTTTTAGAGTAAGTATTCAACATTGTCTATTCCTATTGGTTCACTGTGCTTTCTCTCCCTTTAGCCCCCCAGGTTCGCCTAATAGTCTTGGCTACTTCCCTACAGCTGCTAATCTTAGCGGTGTCCCTCCACAGCCTGGCACGGTGGTCAGAATGCAGGGCCTGGCCTACAATACTGGAGTTAAGGAAATTCTTAACTTCTTCCAAGGTTACCAGGTCAGTAGCTTGAAGAAGAAAAATCCTCAGTGCCCTTATTAAGTTGATTTGTCTAAAGATTGCAGCCAGGAAACAGACAAGATTCTATGAAACTCGTGTGTACATGTACTAATGATTTACTTATTGAAGCAAATAGATCCAGAGTCAATGACCCGGGGACTGACTAGGTTGGGACTCCTCTTGACGAGGTTAGGACTTTTCCATGTTGTCTTAATGTTGGTGTTTTTTTTTGAAAACAGAGCAACTTTGGGAAAGTTCTTTAGGGTACACAGCAGTATAGGTGTTTTCATCTAGAATACGATTGGCTATAAAGGGGTTTTCCTCAACGGCAGGTGTCAAATCCTTGGCTAAAAAGAAGTACATGGAGTTTAAAAGTGAATATTGAAGAAGTGGTTAGAGCCCTCTGCCTAACCTGAACAAAAACATTGCCCAATGCATGGGAGGCTCAGTGAGTCTTCAGATGGTAACAGCTTAAAATGAGCTCTTGAGTATTTGATGAGCCTTTCATAAAATGATCTGCTGTTAATTCTAGTGAAGCTGACATTTGCTCTTGACAGTTTTTTTCCTACCGCTGTCTGGTCTATCAGTTGTTTTCAGACAAGCTAAAGAATGAGATCTTTAACAGTTAACAAAATCTCCCCTTGCCATCTCATCTGAGCAGACACCTTTCCTTCCTCAAGTCACATAATTACCTAAATCTTGAGTTCCCTCTTTCCTGCCATATCTAAAAATAAGTAACTTGTAGTCTTTTGATTGAGCTAATAGCAAAAATTATCTCTTTCCTCCTGTAGCTGAACTTTGCTTGAGTCTTCAGATATGAGAATTTGTTATAGGTATAGTTGCCTAATCCTAAAATAGCCCTTGAGCATTTGCCATACAGCAGCATAAGGGTTGTGTCTGCAGATGCTGTTTTACTACTGGAATGGGTTTATGAGTTTGGTATCCATGTGTCATCTTATGGATGTTATCTCAACTAAAGTTATCTCGGTGGTGATGCTATAGGCCCCATACCTACTATATCCCATAATTGTCTCAAGGACTTTTAACACACAAAGGGTATTTTCTGACAAATGAAGAAAATCTATGACTGATAGTGAAAAGCTGAATGAAGGTAGACAAAAGATGTCTTTTATTGCCTGGCATAGCACATTCTTACCAGAAGTGAGATTTTTTTTTTTTTTTTTTTTTTTTTTTAAAGAGATCAGTAGATACTTTACTCTTCCCTAAACAATTATGCTGCCTTTGGAAGACCTTGAAAGGAGTAAATAAAAGTTACTTTCCAAACTTGGTGTCTGATTCACTAGATTATAAAGGAATAGAAAATTTTACCAAAAGTTTACTAAAAAGGTTGCTTAATCTCATGGAGAAAACATTTTGACTATTGTATTTCATTTTCTCCATTGTTTTCCAGCTGTAGAAAGTTTAAGGAAAGGTTCAGGCTTCAGTGGTCAGCTGAATTAACTGATTTTTTGACTAACCAACTTTTACATGTACACTTAATAGAATTAAATGTTCTCACACATAAATTAATAATGAGATTAAGCAAAATTGCTCTTACTATGGCAAGTGTCTTGGCTGGCATTTGTGCGTATTTATTTTACCACAAACATAATAGTAGTGATTATTTCTAGATTTGTGACTAAAAGATTGACATGCTTTAAAATTGAGATAAAACAATTTCAGTCTTTAGCAGTTTTTCTTTTTAGTAGCTTCTAGAGTCATTCAAGGTGCAAATTATTTATTCTTGAGGCATTTCATCTATTTCTGAAGTGCTTGGAATTTATGAACTGGATTAATGAAGTAGGATTACATAGGAACCTCAATTATCTAATTCACTATATCAAATTATTCCATTATCTTCGTTCAGTAATCCGAGCTATGAGACAGTTACAATGCACACATTCAAAAATCTTTATACCTAACCTAATTTCATATCATTCTGATATAAAAGCTCATATTTTCTACCATCTTTAAAAAAAAAAATCCATGCCTTCTTATTTGTGGTTTCCTGTTCTCAGTTATTCAGGGAACAGCCATTCACGATGGGGTTCCAGATTTCTTAGATTTGGCTTTGTCACAAGATAAAATCGGTGGGTGACATTTAACAACAAAAAAACCTGTGTTCATATAAGTGTAGTCTGTATTTATCTTTTCCTATAGTATAGTTATTGCTGTCAATAAATATATATTTAATGGGAGATTTTAATTTTATTTCTGGTTATGATTAATTTTGTATAATTATATAACAACTGTATTTATATAACTAAGCAAATATCCAGGCAGTAATTGGTTAAATAAATGAAATTTTTCTTTTTTTCCCCCCTAACTGTTCTGAAGTTGAAAAAATTTCTTGATGTTCTCTGATTCTATATTTAAAAAAACATATACATATATATCTTGATATAAAATGGCATGCCATTTTATAAATATGTCTTCTTTAAGTACAGTTTTTGGGTGTATTTTTCCCCCAACCTTCAGCAATACTCATTCTATAAAACTACTCCAGCTTTGTGTTTTCTATTTTTCATTTGGGGTTTGGGGGTAAAGCCAGAAAGAGCAAGGATTTACCAAAAGGGAGAAATTCTGATGGCTAAAGCAAGATACAGGGCATAGGTTTTGCTTTCAAATCTATAGCCTTGTAAAGTTAAGGTACCTGAGTTAGGTCCATTTTGATAATTAGATTAATAGAATAAGAACAAAATTTATGAAGATAAACTACCATGAAAACATTCAGTAATGAGGACATCATTCTAATCAATAAAACAAACATCAACTTATATTTCAGTTGGTGGGCTTCCTACACTGAAATGGACCCTTGGGTATTCTTATGCAATTCCTTTTACTGTTTCATATGCTCTTTGTGTTACCCTTTACTGTCAATGGCTTTGCATTTTCAATAAATGCTAGTTTTTGTTTCTTCTCAAACTACTGACGTTAATCATGGTTTCTTTGGATTTCTCTCTACTAAGATTTTCACTTGCTGCCCTACTGAGAGAATTGGATATTACAAATACATCTAATACTATTTAAATTTCACTGGGTTGTTTAGAAATACTGGATATTGGACTTAGTGTACACTGGTTTGCAAATGGTGCTCAAATATTTTGTATCTAATCATACATACCTGTGGTATGATGGAAACTGTACTATTAGCAAGATTTTAGTGTTTGGTCTCCTGGGTTCTTGTGGTATGGTGGTGTTTTCTTTTTTTAACCCATGTGTTCACTCTAACTTCCCTCCTAAAAGAGATTTAATGGTGTTTAAACATGTTAAGTAAGAAGTGAAGATTGGGCTTAGCACATAACGTATGCGGTTTGTTCCGGTGTTTACTTGTTTCCTACAGTCTAAATGTCCTATACTATTGTCAGTAGATCTATTTAGTTGAAATATTAACTATCCATAGTGACAGTTTGTCCATCTTTTGATCCTTTGTGTTTTAACTTGCATTTTAGTATGCAACCGAGGATGGACTTGTACACACAAATGACCAGGCCAGGAGTCTACCCAAAGAATGGGTTTGTATTTAAGGGCCCCAGCAGTTAGACCATCCTCAGAAAAGAAGGTAAGGCTCTACTGATGCAAGTTAAATTATAAAGGGCCCAACAAATAGAGATCAAGAATCTGAAGGTATTTAGAAGTCAGGTGAGAGAGTCCCTTTTTTCTTCATTGTGATGGAAGAATGTCAGAAAACCTGGAAGGAATGGAGACTGGAATTAAGTTTGTCATCTTAGTAGATAGTATCTAAGTAACATTTATGGATGAGAGTTGTATGTTACTTTGGGATAGGGGAAAACTTTTCCATCTGGAAATTCATTTACTATATCTCATATCTCATGTGGAGTACAGGTTGAGTGTTCTTTTTTTTTAATTGAGGTAAAAGTCACCTTACATAAAATTTACTATTTTACAGTGTACAACTCAGTGGTTTATTATGTTTACAACATTGTGCAACTACTACCTCTGTCGAGTTCTAAAACATTTTTGTCATTCCCTCTTTTCTCTCCCAGTGGCTCCTGACAACTAATCTGCTATCTCTACGTTCACCTATTCTGGATGTTTCATATAAATAGAATCATATAATGTGTGACTTTTTTGTGTTTGGCTTCTTTCACTTCGTATGTTTTTTAAGACGCACCCTTGTTGTAGCATGTATCAGTACTTCGTTTTCATGGCTGAATCATATTCCATTGTGTGGATATATCACATTTTATTTATCCATTGATGGACATTTGGGTTGGTTCTACTTTCAGGTTATTGTGAATAGTGTTCATGTGCGCATTCAAGTATAATTATTTCAGTATCTGTTTTCAATTCTCTTGGGTATGTATCTCAGAGTAGAATCACTGGATTATATCATAATTCTCTTGGGTTGAGTATACTTTTTCTAGTTTCCTTTTTTAAAACAAAAATGTGCTAAAGTATATATAATACAATTTACCATCTTAACAATTTAAATGTACAGCTCAGTGACATTAAGTGTACATTCACAATGTTGAGCAAACATCACCACCATCCAGCTCCAGAATTTTTTCATTTTCTCACATCAAAACTATATTAAATAACTCTCCATTCCCCCTTTCCTCCAGCCCCTGGCAACCACCACTCTACTTTGTCTCTGTGAATTTGATCTTAGGTAGTCCCTCACAAGTGGAATGATTTTGTGACTGGCTTATTTCACTTGGCATGATGTTTTTAAATTCATCTGGGTATACTTTTAAATGTGCTTTATTCCAAAATGCGTGCCAGGTTTTTTTTTTTTTTTTTTTTTTTTGCATGTCGTCTTCCTTTTCTAAAACTAAATCTAGAGGGAAGGAAGTTTCTTTAGAAATAGCTTTTTGGATTTTTGTTTTGGTTTATTCCTGTGGGACCCCGCCCTCCCCATTAATCCACAACTATTTCTTAAAAAATACATTCTGCGCTAGGCTCCCCAAGAGAGGAAGTTGTAGGAACATGCTCAGAAATTGGTGTGGCTTACTTTATCATTTTTGACTGTTGGTTTACTGGCATGTTGTTTTCCTAGTTTGTTAATGTTTTCATGGCTGAGGACCCTGTGGGCTTTAACTATATGGATTCCAAATTGGAAATGGGGGTTGCTAACGCTCTGTCATCCTCGAGAAATAAGAATTCTCATCTTAGTCCCTCGCTCTGAAGTGCGGAAGCCCCAGTTCTGGGTTGAAAGTGACGGTTTTTCAGATCTATTTTCAAAGAGGTTTCAAGATGTCTTGATCCTGCCAAGGAACATCAGGTTCTTTGGAGGAGGGATGGGTGTTCTCTAGTCTGGGTCCCAGTGGTGAGAGCGCATTATTCCAGCCTATTGGTATCCTTTTTGGTCCATCCTTTGTCCTTCCAAGTGTTCATTATTCAACACCTTTGATGAACACATCCTGATCCCTGGAGCCTGTGACTTTCACCTCTGGCAAAAGTTGTGAATTAAGGTTCTTGAGAGGAAGTGCATGTTATGAGTTATCTGGGTGGGCCCTAGATGCAATACATATATGTGTTCTTATAAGAGAGTCACGGAGATCAGACAGAGACACTCATAGTGGAGCGATGTACCATGGAGGCAGAGACTGGAGTGATGTGGGCATAGCCAAGTAATGCTTACAGCCACCAGAGGCTGGAAGAGGCAAGGAACTGATTGTTACTAGGGCCACCAGAGGACATGCAGCCCTACTGACACTTTGATTTCTGACTTCTGGCATCTAGACTTGTGAGAGAATAAATTTCTCTTATTTTAGGCCACCACATTTATGGTAAATTGTTACAGGGGCCATAGGAAACTAATACAGTGTTCTGAAAAATATGTTGAAAGAATGATCTCACAGTTGGTTATAGGATCAGTTAAAGGTTGCTAATGCCCATGACAAGATCTGGTAAAGAAGTCACACTGTTTTTGTCCTCTTTTGCATTGTCCCAGCCTACGCTTGTTAACTACCCCTAAGAACCACTATAGATAATTCCCCCTTTTTTGTCATAGAAAACCCCAAGGGCACTTCACAAGTCATTGAAGATGCCCAGGGTCCTTCCTGGGAAAGAGAATGGGTGTTTGGCTAAAAGAAATGTCCCTTCGGATGGCCAGGATAGTTTTATTCCCCTACTCACTGTTAAGTTCCTAGGTTTTTTCTTTGTGTTTTTTGGTTTTTTGTTTTGTTATTTTGTTTTGACAGGGTCTATGTCCCGGGTTGGACTATAGTTGCACAATCCTAGCTCTTCTGCAACCTCCAACTCCTGGGCTCAAGCGATCCTCCTGCCTCAGCCTCCCGAGTAGCTGGGAGTACAGGTGTGTGCCACCACACCCAGCTAATTTTTTGTAGAGATGGGGGTCTCACTATGTTGCCAAGGCTGGTATGGAACTCCTGGCCTCAGTGATCCTCCTGCCTTGGCCTTGAAAGTGCTGGGATTACAGGCATGAGCCACTGCACCTGGCCAGGTTCCAAGTTTCTTATTCTTAAGGTCTCAAAGGCAGTGTCAACCACTAAATTTAAATCTATCAGTAGTTCTTGGCTATAACTGTATTTTGTGTACATAATGGAGGTGACAGTACTTTAGAGGTAGCATTTCCCTGCTATGTAATATGGGCATAAAATCACTCCTATTGTCAACTATTGCTTCTTTAAAAAAAAGAAATCAAATCACTTCTACATATGTGACTTAACATTTTCTGTGAGAATCAGGTGGATTAATGAATGCAAATGAGTTTTATAAACTATGAAATTCTATATTAATAACTATTTTTTTTTGCTGTGGTTACAATAATCATAGGGGCAAAGGTTTGTTTTTTTACACTATTATCTAAATTTTAGACATAATGCAGATTTTACCAGTTTTTCCATTAATATCCCTTTTCTGTTCTAGGATCCAATCCAAGATTTCACATTGCACTTTGTTGTCCTGTGTTCTTAGTGTCCTTTGGTCTGTGCTCGTTTCTTAGCCTTTCCTTGTTTTTCGTGACCTTGACACTGGAGATACAATGCTTTTCAAGTATTTTGTGGCCTGTCCTTCAATTTGGATTTGCTGGATGTTTTTCTTGTGCTACTGGGTGTTAGGAAAGAACACCATAGAGGTGAAGTTTCCCTCTGATCAGGTGATATCCTGGAGGGTGGCACCACATGACATAGCTGCTGGAGTCAACTTTGATCTCTTGGTTAAGGTAGTGTTTTCTAGGTTTCCCCACTACAAAGTTATTACTTTTCCTTTTTCATATGCTATTCTTTGGAAGAGAATCACTGCTCAGCCCACATTCAAGAAGTGGGTGTGCCTACATATATTAGTAGGAATTTTTCTGTAATGATGATTTATTTCTCCTTCCCTGTTATTTATTCATTCAACCCTTTATCTCTATTAGTATGAACTCCTGCATATTGACTTGATACATTGGGTTATAATCCAATACTATGTTGTTTTTTTTTTGCTCAAATTGTTCCAGCTTTGGCCCCTGGGAGCTCATTCAGGTTCCCTCATGTGCCCCCTTTAACATGTTCCCATTCTTTTTTTTTTTAAGCATTTCCTTTCAGGACCTTTGACTATAACTGAACTAGGCTCCTGGTTTCTTGATCTCTTCACCTATCTTGGGTTTTAACCTACTTGTGTCAGTGTTCGCTTTCCTTTTTTTGGTCATTGTACTGCCAACCTCAAGCAACAGGGCTTTTACTTTCTGGAAGAGAATGTTTTTTGTTCCCTCTTCTGTTCTGAAGAGCTTAGATCATATAAACTTTCTAAATGACAAAGGAATTGCTACTGAGAAATTTCATTCAAAAATAATGCAGTACATACGTCTGTCTTGAAGGGTAAGCAGTTAATTACAACATGAAAACATAAGGATTCTCTTTCTACATGGGATCATGTTATAACTATGTTACAAGTTCTTGTGTAGGATGATTAAAAAGAACAAAAGTCTTTTTTACTGGGGTCCATTTACCTTTTCCTTTTCTCCGTTTAGGTGAAGTAAAACTGAGTCCAAAATAACTTAGACTTTAATGTAGGTGATGGATTAAAATATTGTTAGTAGAAAGTACTTATAGTTTCCTTTAAGTGTAAAGTTTGGGTTGTTTTTTGGATTGAAAGTGATCTCTGGCTATTGTAGTATAATTTCGTATTTTGGTTCAATATAGTGACCAATATTTTAGTTTCTCGCCAAAAAAACCTTTTAATAGGTATTTTTTGGGCAAGAAATCAGCAGCTCTTTAAACATACACTTTTCTCTTTTTCCTTTAGGTGGTAGTATTTATAATAGTGGGTAAGAACAGCTAAATGCTGATTTTTATTGATTAAAATGAGAAAAAGGCTATCAAACTTCAATTAAACAATCTGAGTTATGGGTTTTATTTTATACATAAAGGATAAGATGCTGTTCCTCTGACCTAACAAAGAAAACTCATAAATGACTTATACTTTTCAGAAAACATGAAAATTGCCATAAGAAAATATTACAACTAGTCAGAATTGCTGACTTTTTAAAGGGATGTAGTTCATTCTGTAGGATATAGTACCAGTTGGTGAAATCCAAATATCTTTGAAAGACTCCTTTGTACATAATACTTTTAATGATAATTTATTGCAAAATACAACATGTTTTCATGCAGATCTTACTAGGAAGGAAAGGCATATTTGTGAATGTTTGCAGTTTTAAGTTTCAAAATTATCTTTGTAGGCTGAGTGTGGTGGTTCACACCTGTAATCCCAGTGCTTTGGGAGGCCAAGGCAGGAGGATCACTTGAGGCCAGGAGTTCAAGACTATACTGGGCAATAGTGAGAGCCCGTCTCTACCAAAAAAAAAAAAAAAAAAAAAATTTAACCAGGTGTGATGGCACACACCAGCAGTCCTAGCTATTCTGGATGTGGGGGCAGGAGGATCGCTTGAGCTCAGGAATTTGAGGTTACAGTGAGCTATAATTGGGCCACTGTACTACAGCCCAGGTGACAGAACAAGGTCCTTGTCTCTTATTAATCTTTTTTTTTTTTCTTTTTTCTTTTTTTTTTTTTTTTGAGACAGAGTCTCACTCTGTTGCCCAGGCTAGAGTGAGTGCCGTGGCGTCAGCCTAGCTCACAGCAACCTCAAACTCCTGAGCTCAAGGGATCCTCCTGTCTCAGCCTCCCGAGTAGTTGGGACTACAGGCATGCACCACCATGCCCGGCTAATTTTTTCTATATATATTTTTAGCTGTCCATATAATTTCTTTCTATTTTTAGTAGAGATGGGGTCTCGCTCTTGCTCAGGCTGGTCTCGAACTCCTGAGCTCAAACGATCCGCCCACCTCGGCCTCCCAGAGTGCTAGGATTACAGGCGTGAGCCACTGCGCCCGGCCTTTTTTTTTTTTTTTTTTCCATCTTTGTGTTTGTTTTGCTGTAGCTAAATGGGAAGAGGAAACATTTTCTCCTCAGCCTTCTCAGATTGGTTTTCGCTAGCAGTTAGGAGTTTGCAGTTTCGTTGATAAACAGTAAAACTCCATTGGGTATCACTGGGATTAAAAAGCAGGTTTGCGAAGCCTAAACTTTTAACAACTTTTTACCTTTTTTTGGCCTTTCTGCATTTTAATATGGAAATGAATATGAAGGTTTAATTTTGGGCATTTACAAAGGTGATGTTTCCTAGCATAGTATAATGTGCCAAGAGTGAGGAAGGTGGGATTCACTGATTCTGGTATAATAACTGACAGACCTAGGGTACTGACTTAGCTGGATCCAAGGGCTCACTCTCAGCCACACTCCCTCCATAAGGCACTTCTGGCATCACCTGGCTTATACCCTTCTATTTTCAAGTCCAGAAGCAAGCCAGGAATTGCATTTCACTGACTTGGCTTATGTCAGTCTCAGAAACTGCTCTAGCCTGAAATATTCAGGGTTCTAATCAGCGACGTCTGGGTTACTTGTTCAGCTCAGTGGTAAAATTGAGTCTTTATGGGCTTGAGATTGGGTGAGGGGGCAGTTGTTTGAGAAAAAGTCAAGTGTTATTGCCAAAAGAAGGGTGAACTAGATATTGGGCAATAATGATGAGTCATTAATAGATTTTCCTATTTTCATTTAGTATTCAAGACCCGATGTTTTAAGCTCAGTGCTAAACTGTGGTCACTTTGCAAACCACACTTAGAAATTGCATTCTAACAAACCAGTATTTTTTAAAATACCTGTTATTATTAGTGTTGATGTTATTAGTGTTAAATTTGTACCAATTGTAGAATCTGTTATGAAAGCAAATGTAATCTTGACCACATTTCAAACTGGCCATCTGAAACAAGACTGAATTCTGAAGCAGTATTTATATTTCTGCCTTCATTCCTTTTTCTCATTTACATGCCAAAGTATGCGTAATGCCTAAAGTTTTCATTTTAAGGTTTTTGTGTGGTATATAAGTAAAATAGCACGGTAGAACAAATCCGCATTAGTTCAAAACCTAGATCTGCCAATTACTAGCTTGATTACTCTGTGTTTCAGTTTTCCCATCTCTAAAATGGGGATACCAAGGTCATCTAAAAGATTTTGTGTGGGGATGAAATAAGTTGATCCACACAAGGGTGCTAATCAGCCAGTCATGACCGGCATGTCAAGCTCATATATTTGCTGTCATGTCATGCCTCAATGCTTCTTACCTGAAAGTTTTGTTAGAAATCACTTGAAATTTCTTATGTTAGAATTTAACTTTAAAATTTTGTCTTATGGTTGTGTTTATTTTGATAATGTTATTGAACCTCTAATATCAGAAGAGTGCTGTGATAACTCGGGGACCCAGACTAAGGAACGCATGAAAGTCTCCCCGCAAAGGAGCTCAGTTGAGTGGGGAGTTGAGAACATACGTGTCAAACACACATGGTAATACAAAGGGTAGGGAGCTGGGCAAAATGCCAGTTAAGTAAACCATGTAAATTTCCTTCGCCAGTGCTGTACTCTCAAGCATTTGCCAACTACGTCTGTGTGAAATAAAAAGTTGGAATATCTTAAAGCTTTTTTGGTACTTTTTAGAATTCTAAATCATTCTTGTGGCTGCTAAGAATTAAATTTAGATACTTTAATATTTCCTTTTATTTGTTTTTTTTTTCCCCCAGTGTTTGAAAGATATATGGTGATCTTCAAAATGCCAGACACAAGAAAACTTCTAGCAACTTCAGGGGAAGTTTGTCTATACTCAGGCTGCAGTATTTTCAACAAACGTGATTGGACAGTGGGCCTGTGCCTTATCTTTTGGTGGAGTGAAAAATTTGAGCCATTGAAGCCAAATCCTTATAGCAATTAGCATGCAGCATACCTGGCTCCTTGCTGATTGCAAACAGGCATTTAAAATGTGAATTTGAAATCAGATGTCTCCATTACTTCTAGCTAAAGTGGCATCATAGGTGTTTCCTAAGTTTTAAGTCTTGGATAAGAAATTACTCCACCAGTGTCTACCATCTCTACCATGAACTGTCACGGAAGCTTCATTTTTTGTGTATTCCTACTATTTTCTCTCCATCTGCCTGTCTTCTGCACAATCATGCCCTCTTACTAAGTAATTCAAGCATAAAGTCTTGGAATATTTAAATCACAAACTTAAGGAATGTGGTACAATTGGTATTTTCGCAGCCTTTTGGCCATCATCATGTCTTACAGTTAAAAATCAATTAAAATTATGTTTAAAACACTTGACAACAAATTAGAAGAAATGGTGCACCCTCCACAGAAATAACAAAGCATGGATCTTTTTCTCAGCAGGTACCAGTTGTAAATAATGAACTAGGGGCCAAAATGCAAAACCAAAAACAAAGCAGCTACATATAGTTAGTAATTTCTAGTTTGAACTATGATTGAATATTGTGGCTTCATATGTATTATTTTATATTGTACTTTTTTCATTATTGATGCTTTGGACTTTAATAAGAATTTCACAGTTTTTAATATCACAGAAATGAGACTATTTTGAACAATGTATTCCAGAAAACAATGTACTAACTGAAGTGAATTACCTGTATATATTAAGATAGCCTTAAGCCTTTTTCTCTAAAGCCTTAACTGTCGAATAATTAAAACTTTTAAAAGCATAGGACTTTACTCAGCGTGCTAGACAGAGGTAAACACTGATGCAGATAGAGCAGGTACTGATGCTGCCATGTTTAGCACTATGTGTTCAGCTGTGTTTATGCTACAGAAGTGCAATATTGGACACTAGCTGGTACTGCTGCCTCATGTAACTCCAAAGAATAAAACACGATGTGATTAAGCGCATTGAATGTTGATATTTCTTTTCTTACTCTTGTCCTTTGCTTGGATGCAATGCCATGCAGATTTATGTGGCTGCTATTTTTATTTACTTTGCATTACTTTGATCAACACCTTGAATGGAGAGCCAAAAATGTCCCGCTTCAGCTGACCAGCAATGGCCCTTTGAGTGTGTAGAAAAATAAAAAAACCAACATTCTGTGTGAAAATTGGTGATAACTGGCACTTAAGATCAGAAAGAAAGTTGTTTATACTTGATGCCTTAAGATGCTGTCTGCCCAAAGCTCTGAAAGACTTTAAGATATTCAGTAATAATTACAATACTACTGAGTTTTTGTAGAATTGTTAACATTTGATAATAAAACTTGCCTGCTTAATCTCAATGTTTGTATTCTTTTGTTATCAGAAGAATTACGGTAATGGTGGAAGCATGTAGATCAGGGGTCCCCAATCTATGGTGAGTTGTATAATTATTTCATTATATATTATAATTTAATAATGAAATAAAGTGTACAATAAATGTAATGTACTTGAATCATCCCGAAACTATCCCCCCTACCTGGTCAGTGGAAAAATTTTCTTCCATGAAAATTGTCCCTAGTGCCAAAAAAGGTCGGGGACCACTGATGTAAATAGGCTATCTCTTTCTAAGATGGTAGGATTTTTCCCCTAAGCTTAGCACAAGTATGTATAAAAGCCATCAATGATAAATTTTCTCAAGATATTGGGCAAACATCCATACTTGGAGCATAAATCATAGAAACTTTGAAATTCTTAATAATTATGATAGTCACAGATATTATTTGGTCCTTGTTTGTATCTTATTACTGAATCTATTTGCTGGACAATTTGTAAACCTATTTAAGCCACATAAAACTAGTCATATCTAGAACCTTAGTGTTTCTGAGTCTCACATACTCCTTGTTTGTTCCAGTTTCTCTCTTTGAATGCTGAGTTCTGTGTAATTGAAATTCTATCCATTCTTTAGGACCCAGGTTAAGTCTTGCCTGACTTCTAACATTTCATAGCACATATATTGTCAGTATCACTCACTTGACATACAAATTCTTGTTATGAAGCTCAATTGTATCAATTCTGAAATTAGATTATAACCTCAAGGGCAGGAAGTATGCTGTACCTATACTTCCCTCAGTGGCTAGCATATTTCTGTTCACTCAATATGTTCACTCAATGTCTCATTGAGTGACGTTTAGCTTACCTGGGAAAGTTATTTAGTCCTAGTCCTTGTCAACATCACTTACAAAAATGGAGCCATCACTTGGGTTTTTCTTGCTATCACATATTGCAAGGAGGTGGCTGAGTTCTCTAGGCAAGCTGAAGTTCTCACCCAGGTTGTGCTTTACTATGAATGATATCTCTGATAGGCATTTAACATCAGTCAAGCTATTCCCTGTCCTCAGCAGAATCAAAGTTGCCTGAATTAAGCTAATGTTCCTGTTATTCATCTCCCCGGAATTGTAGCTAGTGCAGCTACTCTCATTACACAGAAAAGAGAATAGGCAGTCAGGAGGGTGTGGAATTGAGTAAGAGTGATGGGGAAGGAAGGGAGAATGAGTAAAGAGGGCTGAAATATGTAAAAGACCTTAAAGTTCCATCTCTTAGTTGTGTAGTCTTTCCCTGCTTTCTCCAGCTCTCTGGGGAAAAACAAGAGTAACATATACAAATGTGGACAGAATGATAGAATGCACAACCATGTAGTCTACACAGCATCAACAATTATGAATTCCAAGCCAATCTTTATTTGTACTCCTTCACACTTTCTCTACTCTTGTAGTATTTTCTTTTTTCTTTTTTTTGAGACAGAGACTCGCTTTGTTGCCAGGGCTAGAGTGAGTGCCGTGGCATCAGCCTAGCTCACAGCAACCTCAAACTCCTGAGCTCAGGAGATCCTCCTGCCTCACCCTCCCAAGTAGCTGGGACTACAAGCATGCACCACCATGCCCAGCTAATTTTTTTCTATATATATTTTTAGCTATCCGTATAATTTCTTTGTATTTTTTTAGTAGGGACGGGTCTCATTCTTGCTCAGGCTGGTCTGAAACTCTTGAGCTCAAGCAATCCACCCGCCTCGGCCTCCCAGAGTGCTAGGATTACAGGCGTGAGCCACAGCGCCCAGCCATAGTTTTGCTATTAATACATTTTTGTTGCCTCCTACTTTGTATTTAGTGAGTTCTTGAAGGCCAGGAGCCAACGGTGTGGGCCTAGGTGAAAAGAGTTCGAATCAAACTGTTTGACTTGCCCCTATCTCAGACCTAAATTAAAGGGCAAATGTCTGTTATCATTCCACTCTATCCCTTTATGTGGAAAGTGGAGGGATATTTTGGGCCACATTCCAAACTGGTAATCATAACCTCAAAAGAGTATAAGCTACAACAACAGAACTACTGTGAACATGTGTGCTCAACAATAATAAACATTTTATTATTTAAATGAATCTTCAGAACCTTTTAAAGTAGGTACTAGTATTGTTTTATATATTAGGGAATTAAAGCTTAATAAAACCTGCTCAAGGTTGCAAAGAAAAAAAGAAAAGGATCTGGAAGACAAAGTAAGAATTGAAGAGTGGCTGATGGGGTTAGTACTCTCATAGTTGCTCCATCTGCTCTGGCTGTTTTCCTAGCATTGCATGAATATGGCTCATTGTTTACGGCATCACAGAGTAGGGCTTCCTAGTGTTCTTGGGTCTGCCCTTTTACTTTATTGCCATCTTGCCATTAATTCGGCAGCTGCTGTATGTTGTTGCTATACTAAAAGTGAATGTTGATTAGTGGGTAACAAATCTAGTTTCACAGTTGAATTTGAGCTAGTGTTTTATAACTGAGACCTGATACTTAGAAGAGTCAAACACTAGAAACACATCTTAAACAATCAATGTAAAATACTCACCTTGTTCTGGTTCTCAGCTTGGTTTATGATTCGTCCTTCCCTGCATGATTGGGATTTCTCACGGTTCTATCCTCAGCATCTTCATCTATTCATTCTCTCTGGGCAAATTCATTTATTTTCACACTTTTGTGTGGAGCTGGAGATTCCATACCCAGCATCTTAATGGACGTTTTCATTTGGATGTCTCCCAGACATTTCAAACTCAATATGCTTAAAATAGAACATATTTTCTCATGTCCAAAAGCCTGATGCTCCTTGTGTTCCTTTTACTTCAGTAACCAGCACAGTGTTTCTCTGGGTGTTAAAGTTAAGGAAGTCACTCTTAACTTCCTCTCCCTCACCGTCCTACCTACCAGTATCTTGCCTATTTTTTGCCTCAATATTGGACTCCAAGCATCAAATTTTGCTCTCCTCTATTGCCAGAATGATTTTTTTTTTTTTTACAAATAATCTTTTAAATTAAAAACATAGATCTTTCTGATTATGTGTTCTTAAAACTTTTTAATAGCTTCCCATCTGCTACAGGGAAAAAATGCACACATGTCTGATCTGCATGCTATGGTATGAGCTGACTCCTGCCTAGTGCCTCTGTAGCTTTTCTGTGTGGCATTTCCTCCCTCATGCCCCTATACTCTTGTATCTTTTCCATTTCTTTGCAGGAGTGATATGCTTTAGGTTGTTTCCTCTGCCTGAAATACCTTTATTCTGCTTTTTTTTTTTCTTTAATTTTATTCTGCTTTCCCTCTCTCCACCAACTCTTACTCAGAGATCTGATCTTTCTTGCTCCCTGGACTTGCAGGGAGATCTCCCTGTAAGCGGCGCCCCATATTGTTAATGGAAGTGTGTTTTTTGTTCCCCACTGTAACCTTTGTGACCAGTCAGTGCTTGAGATATATACAATAAATATCTGTTGAACAAATAAATTTATGTTTATTCCTGCAGGTGAAAACTACTGTGATTCTATAAAGTTTTAAGAATTTTTACAAATTGTTTCTTTAGCATTGTTTTGTCAATTTTTAAAATGTTAATATTAATCCAGGTATTAATGGTATGCTTTTCACATTACAGTATAAATTCAAGGAGTCACTTTTTACAGTGAAGTAGACATCCCAAAGACAGTTTGGTGTTCGTCTGCCATCTACTGGATACATAGTGCTACTGACTTTTCAGGACCCTATTCTCGGCCTAAGAATGCTCATCCAGGATTCTAATAGGATTTAAAACTTTTATTCTTTCTTTCTCTTCCTCCTTCCCTCCCTCCCTCCTTTCTTCCTCCCTCCCTCCCTCCCTTTCCTTCTTTCCTTCCCAGGGCCTTGCTCTGTCATGCAGACCGCAGTCCAGAGGCATCATCGTAGCTCACTGCAGCCTCCAACTCCTGGGCTCAAACAATCCTCCTGCCTCAGCTCCCCTAGTAGCTGGAACTACAGGTGCACATCACCAGGCTGGGCTAATTTGTCATTTTTAATTTTTTTTTTGAGACAGAGTCTCGCTCTGTTGCCTGGGCTAGAGTGCTGTAGCGTCCTCCTAGCTCACAGCAACCTCAAACTCCTGGGCTCAAGCAATCCTTCTGCCTCAGCATCCCGAGTAGCTGGGCCTACAGGCATGCGCCACCATGCCCGGCTAATTTTTTTTTCTATATATTTTTAGTTGGCCAGATAATTTCTTTCTATTTTTAGTAGAGACGGGGTTTCGCTCTTACTCAGGCTGGTCTCGAACTCCTGACCTCAAGCAATCCTCCTGCCTCGGCCTCCCAAGTGCTAGGATTACAGGCGTAAGCCACCGCTCCCAGCCTTTATTGTATTTTAAAGAAGAAAAATGTTACGGCAGTTTCCTTGTTACAGATAAATTGTAATAGCGATGTCATTATTTTGGTGGAAAACATTTTTTTCCCCAAAATCATTGTGCTCTTTTGGTTTTTTTTTTTTTTTTTTTTTTTTTTTTTTGGAGACAGAGTCTCACTATGTTGCCCAGGCTAGAGTGAGTGCCGTGGCATCAGCCTAGCTCACAGCAACCTCAAACTCCTGAGCTCAAGCAATCCTCCTGTCTCAGCCTCCCGAGTAGCTGGGACTACAGGCATGTGCCACCATGCCCGGCTAATTTTTTTTTTTCTATATATATTTTTAGCTGTCCATATAATTTCTTTCTATTTTTAGTAGAGATGGGGTCTCGCTCTTGCTCAGGCTGGTCTCGAACTCCTGAGCTCAAACGATCCGCCCACCTCGGCCTCCCAGAGTGCTAGGATTACAGGCGTGAGCCACCGCGCCCGGCCTCTTTTGGTTTTAAGATACCTACAGTTTGGAATTTCATTAATTTTTATTTTTTTTTTATTTTATTTTATTTTTTTTTGAGACAGAATCTCACTTTGTTGCCCTGGCTAGAGTGAGTGCCGTGGCGTCAGTCTAGCTCACAGCAACCTCACACTTCTGGGCTTAAGCGATCCTACTGCCTCAGCCTCCCGAGTAGCTGGGACTACAGGCATGCACCACCATGCCCGGCTAACTTTTTTTTGTATATATATATATTTTAGTTGTCCATATAATTTCTTTCTATTTTTAGTAGAGACGGGGTCTCGCTCTTGCTCAGGCTGGTCTCGAACTCCTGACCTTGAGCGATCTACCCGCCTCGGCCTCCCAGAGTGCTAGGATTACAGGCGTGAGCCACCGCGCCCGGCCGGAATTTCATTAGTTTTTAATACGTCAGGTCTGGACATGCCTGGTAAATGATATGCAGTGGCTGTCTGACTGAACAGTACTTCAGGGGCAGCTCCAGGACTTCACCGAGTCCATCCAGGTCTGGCCTAAGCCCTTTTAGGGTGGAAAGATAGCAGAAACACTTTCATCTGTCAGGGCTTTAGGAAGGCAGATTTTTTTTTTTTTTTTTTTTTTGAGACAAAGTCTTGCTCTGTTGCCTGGGATAGAGTGCCGTGGCGTCAGGCTCACAGCAACCTCAAACTCCGGGGCTGAAGCAATCCTTCTGCCTCAGCCTCCCAAGTAGCTGGGACTACAGGCATGTGCCACCATGCCCAGCTAATTTTTTTTCTCTATATATTTTTTAGTTGTCCAGATAGATTTCTTTCTATTTTTAGTAGAGAGACGGGGTCTCACTCTTGCTCAGAGGGCTGATCTCGAACTCCTGACCTTGAGCGATCCTCCTGCCTCGGCCTCCCAGAGAGCTAGGATTACAGGCGTGAGCCACCACGTCCGGCTAGGAAGGCAGATATTTTTATGAATTTATTGAATAGACGTACTCAGAGTCCACCTACCATCTAATTGCCTTCCCTCTATCAAAATAAGAAAGAATTTAATTTGCCAGAATTTAATGTGTCAAGAAGGCCAAGAAGGCCTCAGAACAATCGATACTAAGTGTCTTCTAATGGGCAGTCTCAATCCCTATAAATAGGGTCATCTGAGTTAGCAAAAACAAAAAACTAAACCAAAACAGAAAACAGGATACTTAATGAGAATTTCAAATAAGCAATTTTTAGTATAAGTATGTCCCAAATATTGCATGGGACATGTTTATATGTTCTGAATTATGTCCGGCACCTCTAATATAATTCAATTCAATTCCATTTTACAAATATTTAAAGGGTTTACTTTATGAAAGAAGAAAGAAACGAGTCTTGGTACAAAGTCAGCCATCTATGTTTACTAAACTAGAAGATTTGCCTCAGAAAATCTTGATAATAGGCCACTTAGTTTCAATAACGCTTTGCTTTATGAGTATTTTTGCCAATTTGGTAAAAAAAAATCTCTTCATAGAATGTTTGTTTGGTTTTTTTTTGTTTTTGTTTTTGTTTTTTTTTCAAGACAAGAGTCTTGCTCCATCAATCCTGGTAGAGTACAGTGGCATCATCATAGCTCACTGCAACCTCAAACTCCTGGGTTCAGGCAATCCTCCTGCCTCAGCCTCCTGAGTAGCTGGGACTACAGGTGCACACCACCATGCCTGGCTAATTTTTTCTATTTTTGGTAGAGATGCTCAGGCCGGTCTCGAACTCTTGAAATAGAGTAGTTTTAACTCTAGGAAAAATCGTATTTTAGAAAATGTCCTAAGATGTTTAATATATCCAGCTCAAAAATGCTTAAATAGAATACATTTTTAATGTATTCCATTTGGAAGGCCTGCCTGAGAAATAACTGCAAGAACTGACAATAGATCCTCTTCTTCTTTTTAGAAAAGGTAAAAGAAAAGCCCAATTACCCAAAGTCACAATTAGAACTAGTAACAAGTTGAAACAAAACAGTTTCAATTCAAGGAATAGTACTCATGGATAGTGCAAAATATATAACTTGTCATGTTGTCCTGCTAAACCACATTCAAGCTAATAATTATTACTATCAACAACTTATAAATCAATTCTTAAAATATTTTTCTACAATATGTTTTCAGGCCGGGCGCGGTGGCTCACGCCTGTAATCCCAGCACTCTGGGAGGCCGAGGTGGGCGGATCGTTTGAGCTCAGGAGTTCGAGACCAGCCTGAGCAAGAGCGAGACCCCATCTCTACTAAAAATAGAAAGAAATTATATGGACAGCTAAAAATATATATAGAAAAAATTAGCCGGGCATGGTGGTGCATGCCTGTAGTCCCAGCTACTCGGGAGGCTGAGACAGGAGGATCTCTTGAGCTCAGGAGTTTGAGGTTGCTGTGAGCTAGGCTGACGCCACGGCACTCACTCTAGCCTGGGCAACAGAGTGAGACTCTGTCTCAAAAAAAAAAAAAAAAAAAAAAACAATATGTTTTCAAAGAGTTTAAACCAACCAGAATATGGCAGTAAAGACAAACTGATCATATTTGGTTCAGACTTCACAAGGAAGGCAGTGTTTGAGGGGAATATAATGTTGTTGTTAATCTATAGATAAGATTTTATTGCATAATAAAGATGGGACAAAATTCCATATCTTTAATAGAAGAAAAGCTGAACTGACATGAGGATTTCACACTTATGTTTTGTTAATACTATAATAATATTGAGGTGAAGCATTTATCAGAAGAATGTTTTTGAAATAGACTTTGCATATATTTCTTTGGTTTCAAGTAGGTAAGTCCTCAAAAGCTGTTATGTTATATTTTTCTCATATCTTGGCTGTACATTGTCCTTGGCACATGGAACACACAGGATTAACTTTAAGATAGAAACCTCAGAAGTTATCTTTAACTCATCATTTATCACATCCAATATGTCATCAGGCACTGTAGATTTTATTTCCAGCATCTTTTGAATACATTCTCTTTGAACATTTTATTTCCATTTCCTTATTCCAGGCCTGTATTTTCTGGCCCAGTTTACTATAAAGCCTCCTAATCTACATATTCTAACGACTTCTTAAAACAAAGACTATTTCACATTACTCCCTTAAAATATCCATTGCATACAGATGGGGTCCCAAACTTATAGAGGTGGTAGAAAATCATATTGCTCTTGGAGAGTAGATTATAAATAAAAGACCAGTTTGAGGAATTGTGGAGTGTTTAGGACTGATCAAGGTGAGGCAAAGGGAAATGAAATTATCCTTCAAATTTTGGATGGGAAACTGCAGCCCATTGTTTTGCTGTGGTAAAATAGTCAGGATTCAGGTTATCACCTGAAATTGCCTTAGGACCATGTGTTCACTAGTCACGTGCATTACCATCTGGAAACAGCTGGCCTTATGGAATGACCTAATGGAAACTCGGCTATAATGCCTGTTGCAAGGCAACATCCTGAGCAATTAGGGTTCTTTTTGGATGAAGTATGTATTTTGAGTAAAAAAAAGGGCGTATTTCTCTCACAGCAAGATTATACCTGTTTGAGAATAAGATGCCCCACTCTCATCCTTTTTAGGATTCAAGGGAAGAATGTTTCTACTGGGGAACACAACCACTAGTCTACTGATTTCTATCTAATGATTGAATAATTATCTCTATCTTCTTTCATATTTCCATTTCTCATTTTTTATTATTTATTTATTTTTTGAGACAGAATCTTGTTCTGTCACCCAGGCTAGAGTGCAGCTGTGTCATCATAGCTCACTGCAACCTCAAACTCCTGTGCTCAAGTGATCCTCCTGTCTCAGCCTCCTGTGTAGCTGGTATTATTGGCATGCACCACCATGACCAGCTAATTTTTCAATATTTTGTAAAGGCTGAGTCTTGCTATGTTGTCCAGGCTGGTCTCGAACTCTTGGGCTCAAGCAATCTTTCCACCTATGCCTCCTAAGTAGCTGGGACATTTCTCATTTTAAGAAGCTATTTTTTATATCATTTTTCTTTCCCCCACTACGGTATAGGGCAGGCAAATATACAATTAAGTCCATTAGTCATCTTGAGCTGATCATGAAAGAAGTGTAGGTATCACCTTAAGACCCTAGACTTGGAAAACAGCCAAACTCAATGGCTACTGTATTGGTGTCCCATGAGGTGTGGCTCTTTTAGCCAGCTGATTTGATAAGAAGGACACTTGAGTATCTGTTGCCCATGTCCATGGGCCCTGACATATCCTGTGGTTTTCAAGGTCTCATACATTCTGTTCCCTTTCTTCTTTGACCCCAGGCCTGTTCTGGTGCATTCTTTCTAACTCCTTATGTAGTGTTGTTTGAAGGCAAAAGACATTCACAGTAAACCAAAACATAAAAGAGTTCCTGGAATTGTTTTTGCGCAGCACTGCAGAATGATGGCTTCTGAACTGATATTCTGTAAAAGAAAAAAAAAAAAGGTTTCTCTTCAAATATCCTAATTTAAAGGTGCTATTAGGTGAATCTTGCTGCCTGCTAATAAGGGGATATCCATAATTACCTCATAACGTCAAGTTCTTATGCTTGGTTCTCCTGCTGTAAAATCTGTCAGTTCCTGCTGGGCACGGCGGCTCACGCCTGTCATCCTAGCACTCTGGGAGGCTGAGTGAGGTGGGAGGATCGTTTGAGCTCAGGGGTTCGAGACCAGCCTGAGCAAGAGCGAGACCCCATTTCTACTGAAAAAATAGAAAGAAATTAGCTGGACAGCTAAAAATACATAGAACAATTTAGCGGGGCATGGTGGTGCATGCCTGTAGTCCCCAGCTACTTGGGAGGCTGAGGCAGTACGATCGCTTAAACCCAGGAGTTTGAGGTTGCTGTGAGCTAGGCTGACGCCATGGCACTCTAGCCTGGGCAACAGAGTGAGACTCTGTCTCAGGAAAAAAAAAAGAGAGAGAAAATCTGTCAGTTCCTAAAATTACTTCTGAGCACTGTTGGGGAAAAGGTTCTGGTATTTGTGGGAGTATGCTAGGTAATAATGAAAGTGAAGACATACACAGTTTTAACAAATTAAACCTATATTCTATTGCTGTTTGCTGTGGAATATCTAATTGCACCCCACCCCAATACCATAGTATTTTGGGTTTTTCTCCAGAATATCATGAAATGCAATGTATTTGTTTAATCAGTTTTGCTGATCAAAAACATTAAGTTACAAGCACAAGCCTCTTTCTTGCAATGGTCAAATGGCCTACTAAACCAAAGCGCCAACCCAGAACATTTTGCTGCACTTTGAAATTCCAGTGAGAATGCAGGCACTGATAGCAGTTGGGAGCACCGGGTTACAGTTCTGGCTCTGACTAGCCTTGCGACTTCTACCGCGTTGGACCTCAGTTTCCCCTTTTCGAAAATGGGGCGAGGATAGGGGCTGGCTGGATCTGGAGGGTGTATCTAATGATTGTCTCTGGCTCGCTAAGTCGAATCACAAAAGTTGTGGAAAGCATGCTCAGCTCCCCACTTTTTTGGAAGGGAAGGGCGAAGGGAAAGGCCGCAGCGGGAAGCGGAACCCTCCAGCCTCGCTTTCCAGGTGAGGAAGCGGCCAGCACCGGCTGCCAGGGTAGGGGCCCCTGGCGTGCAGTCTCCTTCCTGCCGGCGCGGGCCCAGGCGCTCCAGCGAAACGCTCCGGCCGTTCTCTGCTCCCGGCACTCTGGTTCCCTGGCCGCCTGGGGGGATGCGGTTGGCAGCGACACCGGAGGGGGGCGGGTCAGGAAGTGGGGGCGCGGCGGCCGGGAGCGGGCCCGGGGCTGCCCAGGGGTTGGGCGACGGGAGACTCCGGGCCGCTCGGGAGCCGCAGGGGCGCCCCGGCCTCCGCAGAGACGATGGCAGTGGAAGAAGGTGACGGTCCCAGCGTCCAGCGCGCCAACTGCCGCCCGTGGTCTGGGGAAAGAGGCGGGGGCGCGAGGGCCCGGAGGCCCGGGCTCGGGTGGCGGGTTGCTGCGGTCGCGTGGGGAGGGCGTGAAGGAGCGGGGCGGCGGGGAGAGGTTTGCGGAGAAATTCAGCAGGAGCGGAGTGAATGGCCCGAAGTTTTGTCGGCCGAATTGGGAAGCAAAGGTGGTGCTTAAAGTTGGGAATCGGTAGCAAGAGTGAAAGCTTGTGGGGAGTGGTTGAGAAGGAGGGTTGTGAGCAGGTCATTAATGAAGTGGGGGACGTGGTTTGCTTTAGAAGATGTAGGTTTAGGTGCTGAGTGCGTATTTGAATGTGATGGTTGTTCAACCAAATGCGTCTCATTCTGCGTGCGCTCTTTGAAGGCCTGTGGATACTGACGAACACAAAGTCGCAGGCTGAGAGGGGACGCTCGCCACACGCATAAATAGAGGCGGGGACTTGGGGTAAACACGGTAAGGTGAATTGGGAGGGGTTGAGGACGCAGAAACTGAGGAAGGCCAAATTCATTTATGGTTTAGGCGGAAAATGGCAAAGGGCAGGGGCAGGTAAGTAGTTTTGGGGGATGATGAGGCCAAGAGGGCTTGGTGAAAGTGGGTGGCCTGGAGAAAGGTTTCCATGCCTCCTTAGAGTGAATGCCAGGAAAATCCAATTTTTGAGCAATAATTATAGAAAATGATAGGCGTGAGAGAAAAATGGGAAGTTGGAAGAAACTTATCAGCTCGTGATAGATACTATAAGGAATACTTATGGCATAATAACTTCATGATACCTCTACTAGTTTCAGGAACAATATATGGTGAGTCACTTGACCCAGCAGTTAGATTTTGTATTCTGGTGGAAAACACAATTTTTACGTTATGAGTGGAGTTGTAAATGTGATAGTAAGTTGATCTAATTTAGATTTAATCCTTTTTGAACCAAGAGTGCAAGGAAAGAGTTTGTAAAATTCAGTAGAAATTAATTTTTAAAAATATTAAGTGTAAGAAGTATTTACTGCTCTGTGACTTGCTGCCCTTGTCCCTATGCTCATGCTTGGTTCATATTTGCCTCCTCCACGTGAGTTTTCAGAGTGTTGAAACTGATCTAAATTTAAGACACTGTAACTAAAAACAGCTTCAAAATCCAAGCTATTTGTAATTGGTAAGGAGAATGTAATTCCATTTGTTTCCTTGGTTCTATCTGTTGTTACACAGATTGTAATCTGAAACATTTCTTGATATATTTCCCTTTTCTGACTAATTGCAAATCTATAGGGGTAGGTTGATGGGCTAGCTTGGATGTTCCTATGGGCACGTTCATGCTTAATTCAAGTATAAAAAAGTTAACACTGCAATACTGGAAGTCTTTAATATACATCATGCAAAATGAAAAATTATTTTAGTTTATATTTACTCCTAATTAAATAGATATGTGGAACCAATTAAAAAGACTATACCATTTTATAAAATTTACTTATTTGATGTAAAATGATAAATGATTTTTGGTTGTAGAATTACAGGTAATTCAAAAGTAATTAAATACATCTTATATGGAACAATTAATGGGTTGCAGCTTTATTAAAATATAGTTTTGACAAATTTTTAATTCCATAAATATTTGGGTGATGAGATATAACAGTCAACGATGAATGAGTAATTAAATTCATTTATTATAATGCTAGCAGTGATAATATTTATGGTAAACATGTCTATGTGCTAGGCATTATTCTGAGTGCTTTATGTTTATTTGGCACTCTGTACTTTTTTTTCAAAACACAAATTATCTTGTATTCACTGTATTAAAATTAAACTAAATAGGCCGGGTGCGGTGGCTCATGCCTGTAATCCTAGCAGTCTGGGAGGCTGAGGTGGGAGGATCACTTGAACTCGGGAGTTAAAGAGCAGTCTGAGTGAGAGCAAGACTCATCTCTACCATAAATAGAAAAATTAGCAGGGTGCCGGCATGCCCGTAGTCCCAGCTACTAGGGAGACTGAGGCGGGAGGATTGCTTGAGCCCAGGAGTTGGAGGTTGCAGTGAGGTATGCCACTGCTGCCTGGGGCAACAGAACAAGACTCTGTCTCAAAAAAAGAAAAAAAGACTAGTCTCTGTGTTTTACTTATATCCAGGTATTCTCTGTATCTCTTTTTGCTTACTATTCACATTCACTGGATCCTCTTCATTGTCCAGCTGTTTTTCTAAATAAATACTCTTTGGGAATCTGAACTTCCAAAACATGTCTTCCTTGATAACAATAGTCAGGGTGTTTATAGTTATGCTTCCTGAAAGAAATGTTGGAGCAAAGAAAGAAGTGACAAACTTGAGTAGAGCAGTATTAACATTTCATTTGGAAATTGTTCTGTACAGTCTGGATAGACATTTGCAAGCCTATTTGTAGCCCTGCTATTTTGTATGAAAATCACTGGACCCAAGTCTAAAATAGCAGGTTATTTTTGTGGGTATATTATAATCTTATTTAATTTGAGTTTTTCTTTACAATGCTATAAAGATAAAATAGTGAAAAGGAAACTTGAATTCTACCCAAGAACTTTCCTATCAGAACTAATAATCTAGTTTGGCCACTGCTTTGGCCTTTGATGTTTTTCCTCCTAGAGATATCTGGCTTTGTGTTTCAATTATGAAGTTACATGATTAATAGAAAGGAAATGAGGTAAAATTTGGATCTGATCAGTTTTGTTTCTTGGTGACAGGCAAAAAGTTAGTTTTAGGGACAAAGTTAAGGAGATTGGCTAAAATGAATACTGTATTTCTCAAGTTGTACTTTTTGCCCCTACAGTTTAATGCCACTAAAATTGATATGTCTTAAAATCAGTACATGCATTCAGTATGATAGTGTTTTTTTTTCCCGCTTGAAAACCTATTATTAAATAGTATCTTCAAATATATGGCATCACAGATCTAGAAAGTATAATGTTATTGATCCTTTATAGATTATTTATTTCTATGGTTCTTGATCATTGCTAATATAGATTCTTGAGAGATGACTGTTGAGATTTGTATACCTCATAAATTATTTGAAAATCTATGCAAATTTTTTGTGTAAATTATACTTTCATAAATAAAATTCATTTGTATATACAAAGAGAACACTTTTAAGTTCCTAAAAGTGATGTATTTAATAAAGAAAATTTCTTAAAAGGAAAATGATAGTTTTTTGTAAGAATGCCATTTATGTGAATATTCTGTTCCCAATTTATCTTAAATGTGTATTTTTAGACTCTGTCTAATGCAAAAGACCTATCTACCTGTCCTCTTGGTCACATACAGTATGTTTAGCTTTTTTGTGGGGGGGACAATCTCAGTCTGTTGCCCGGGCGAGTGCCGTGGCATCAGCCTAGCTCACAGCAATCTCAAAGTCCCGGGTTCAAGCTATCCTCCTGCCGCAGCCTCCCTAGTAGCTGGGACTACAGGCACACACCACCATGCCAGGCTAATTTTTTCTATTTTTAGTAGAGATAGGGTCTCACTCTTGCTCAGGCTGGTCTGGGACTCCTGACTTCGAGCAATCCTCCTGCCTCGGTCTCCCAGAGTGCTAGGATTACAGGCGTGAGCCGCCTCACCCAGCCAGTGTATTTGTTAACTATCTCAATAGATTTGTTAACTTGGTTTATCAATAAGACTCTCAAAAAGAGGTGGGGGGTGGAGCCTAAATTATCTTTTTTTTTTTTTTTTGTACAAAAGACAGGTTTTCAGGGGTACTAAAATAATTATGAAAATGTTATCTTTGATACTAATAGGTCTCACTGTGACTTTTGCTTTAGTATAATAAAAGTTAATCAGTTCGGGATGTAGACTAGAACAATTTTGTTCACACATTGCAATATTATCTCAAATGTTTTAAGGACCAACTGTAGAACTGCGCCAAAGAAAAAAGCCAAAGTCTTCAGAAAATAAGGAATCTGCCAAAGAAGAAAAAATCAATGACACTCCAATTCCTGAAAGAGCTCCAAAATGTAAGTGAGATAGATTTGGAGTTTTTGTGATACTACAAAAAAAGTTATGATAGAAAATATATTTTATGTTAATATCTTAATGTATAAACACATTTTGAGATTAAATATATGGTTGACTTTTATTAGGTTTTGCTGTAGAACAACCTCAAAATCTCACTGGCATGTGGCAAACATTTATTTCTGATTAATATTACATGTTGTGGTTTCAGGTTGGCTGTAGTGTCCTGTGTTAAGAAGGAACAGCCCCTATTTGGGACATACATTTTTTGTGACAGAGGGAAGGAGCAGAACAGAGAGAATCATGCAATGCTGCTTAAAGTTTCTGCTTACCTGGAACACTCTCACTTGGCCTTAACATTCTGTTGGCCCTAGCAAGTCATATTATCACTTCAGGCAATTCGATAGAGAAATATACTCTGACATAGGGAAGTGTTACAGGCTATGTGGTAGGGGCAAGAATCTATAATCTTTTTATAGGGAAGTAGAAAATAGTCACAACATGAGTCTTGAACCCAAGGTCTTCTTATCTACCTCAGGGTCAGCTATGACTCATCCTGATCCAGAGACCTATGAACTAAAAGACAAGTTATCTGTTTTGTGTCAGGGGTTCCCAAGACCATCCCCATGTGTGGTGATTACCTAGAAGGATTCACAGGTCTCAGAATATAGTTGTACTTACTATGATTTATTATAATGAAGAATATGAAACAAAATTAGCAAAGGGAGAAGGCCCATGGGGTGAAATCCATAAGAAGCAAAGGACAAGCTTCCAAAATTCCACTCCCAATGGAGTAACACAGGATGTGCTTGCTTCCTTCAAGATCAAATTGTGACGTTTATAAAGCTTTGTCTACTAGGGAAGCTCATTAGTGACTCTGTGCTCAGGGTCTTTATTGTTGGTTGGTCATGTAGGTAGCCTCTGCCTACCATGTGCCAAAATTCTTGACTCGCAGAAGGAAAGCATAAACCACATTGTTTGTACAAACAGGGTAGGCACAGTCCCAGATGCCAGCCAAGAGCCTACATTGCAAGTAGGCCTTTCTTAGGAAAGCAGTCTCAGGTCTGCTATATTAACTCCTTTCTGCACATGCCACATCTTTTGATATACATTGTTGGACAAGAACAGGGTAACCAGAATAAATGCATCTATTCAGAAATGAAGAGTAGGAGACATACATCGGCCACTGGTCCATAGCAATTCTGAAATCCTACTAGGCAATATGTCTTCTTACTCTTGGGTAGGAAATCTTTTTTTGTCTTTTTCAATCAATAGAAGTTAAAATCAAGAAATACTTGGAGTAACAAAGGTGGGTTAAGATGAGTCCTCAGGGCAAAGACCAAATCAAGGACATGGTGGTTGTAGAATTTGTTAAAATGCATGAATGAATCATGGTAGTTCCTACTAAATACTTTTAGTTAGATACAGGACTTAGGAAAAAAAGAACTAAAGGTATCAATATTAGCCCACAAAAGTTTGATAAGCTCAACCTATGTGTAATTAAGCCTTTGAGAAGAAGGCATATCTAGAAAAAACTGCGGGCATAGGTATTGGAACATGGAGCTGACTGGAATCAAGTAGGTAAAAAGTCAACAAAATTTTTCTTTTCTTCGCAAAAATGAGTGATTTAATTTTTCTAAGTTGAGGTATAGTTAACATACAATTAAATGCACAAAATCTTAGGTGTTTAATTAAATGAATTTTGATACTTGAATGTAGCCAAAACAAAATATAGAACATTTCTATTATCCCAGAAAGTTTCATTGTATTCCTTTCCAGTTGATTTTCCCTACTGCCCCACCCTAAGGCAACCCAACCATATTTTATCAGTACTGAATAATTAATTCTGTGTGTTCTAGAACTTTAATACAAATGGAATCATACAAACATATATGCCTCGGTGTCTGGATTCTTTCACTCACCTCAGTATATTATCCTTTAAAAATATGATCATTTTGAGATTTATCCATATTGTGTATATCAATAGTTCATTCCTTTTTATTGCTGAGTAGTATTTCACCATTGAGTATACAGTCATGGGTTGCTTAACGACAGGGATACATTCTGAGAAATGCATCATTAGGTGATTTCATCATTGTGAGAACATAGAGTGAACGTACACAAACCTAGATGGTATAGCCTACCACACACCTAGGCTATATAGAATAGCCTATTGCTCTTAGGCTACAAATTTGTATAGCATGTACTCTACTGAATACTGTAGGCAATTATATTTGTGTATCTAAACATAACTAAATATTGCAAAGCTACATTAAAAATATGGTATCATAATTTAGGGGACCACCGTTGTATATGTGGCCAGTCATTGACTGAAACATTATGTGGCACATGACTGTACCATAATTGTTTATCCCTTCTTCTCTTGTTGGGCATTTGGGTTGTTTTCAGTATTTAGTTATGAGTAAGGCTGCTGTGCACATCCTTATACAAGTCTCTTTGGACATATGTTTTCATTTCTCTTAGGTAAATGCCTAGGAGAAGAATTACTGGTTAAGCTGTTGAGGGAGTGTTCTGTCGAAAGAACTTCCTGCCTAGATTCAAAAGGACTCAACTCTTCAGGTTTTAAAAAATAGCATATAAGCCTCTATCCTATGGTCTGAGTAAGCTATTTTTAGGTTCTCTTTTGAGAAGGAGTGAGTGTGCTTTACTTTTAGGAAGGAAGTGAATGTTTATGACTAAGGTGGCATAGCATGGTAGACTGTTTTATTGTTTCCAAACGTTTGCTCCTTTCCCTTAAAAGTGGATTATACATCTCTTTCCATTGCCCTGTCATTTGGACTGCCTCTCTGAGGCGGAGTACCCATCCCTATCTCATCCTAAGGCTTATGATGTGATTTGCCTGGGCCAATGGAATGTAAGCGGAAGTAATAGTGTGCTAGTTCTGAGCAGAGACTCTGCTTGGTTTCCAGCTCTTTTCTTCTGTCATGAGAATACTATGTCCCAAATAGGGACTGACCCCAGTCTGGAACTCAGAAGATACAAGAAAAGCCAGAGCTAATCTAAAGTCTAGCATTGGGTGGCAGCTTGGGACAGAGTCACTGCTGACCCACAACCCATAAGTAATATGAGAAATAAACCTTTGTTTTAAAAGCCAGTGATATTTTGGGGTCACTTTGTTATCACAGCAAAGCTGACTAGTAGAATGGCCATTTAAAAAATTTGGAAAATGTTAATATAAGAATGAAAATTAAATAATTTAGACATAAGCCCTACAATGTAGTATTCTCCCCCACTACAAAAATATATTTTCCAGGTGGAAAATGTGGAAAATAGGCCGGGCGCGGTGGCTCACACCTGTAATCCTAGCACTCTGGGAGGCTGAGGCGGGTGGATTGTTTGAGCTCAAGAGTTTGAGACCAGCCTGAATAAGAGCGAGACCCTGTCTCTACTAAAAATAGAAAGAAATTATATGGACAGCTAAAAATATATATAGAAAAAATTAGCCGGGCATGGTGGTACATGCCTGTAGTCCCAGCTACTCGGGAGGCTGAGGCAGTAGGATTGCTTGAGCCCAGGAGTTTGAGGTTGCTGTGAGCTAGGCTGACACCATGGCACTCTAGCCCGGGCAACAGAGTGAGACTCTGTCTCAAAAAAAAAAAAAAAGAAAATGTGGAAAATAGAGAAAAGAAGAATAAAAATAACATCCATAATTTCACTAGATATAACTATTAAAATTTTAGCATAAGTATTGCTTATCTTTTTTCCAGTATATTTATACTTTTTTTTCACTTTTTGTGAAATTGAATCCTGCATTTCTTTTCTTAATATGTCATTAGCTTTTTCCTGTGCATTAAATATTACGTAACTGTGTTCTGTATTATTGATAGTGACATATATGTAATCATTTTTTTTTTTTTTTGTGCTTGATTAGCATTTTACAAATGAAGGGACTGGTGCGTGTAGAAGTTAACTGATTAGGCTGGTTTATGACTGACAACTTAAGTAGAAGTCAAATCCTTTACTTTTCAATTTTCAAATTCAAATTCAAATTCTTATTTCTTAAGACAATTTCCAGGGCCAACAGCTCCTTATTTTCTTTAAAATATATATACTTATGTCAAACACTGAAAGCTTGATGTCTATTCCGTGTTTGACTTATTACAAAAGCAAAATATTTACCATTAAGGTAAGACATTCATATATACAAATAGGTTGAATATGCTTTTTATAAAATCTCCTGATAAGCAAGATTAATTTGCCATTGTCTAAGCTTTAATGAAAAAGAAAATAAGAAAGATACACATTTAGAAACTTTGAAGTGCTTTCCCCAAGCTGCCACCATAGATCAGTTTTTCTTATTAGTTTTTATAGTTCATATTGTCAACATTGCTTTAACTATCTCATAGATTTTTGCAGGTATGTGTGTGTTACACAATAATAATAGTTAATATTTTCTGAACTCTTACTGTGTACCGGGCACCATGCCAAATGCTTTATATGTGCCATTTGGAAACAGAAATTTTAAAACAATTGTATCATCCTGATGCTAATATTTGATTTATTTGGTAGTGTTTTCCAAACATTTAGAATATAATTCTTACTAATTTAGTGATATCTAATTATTCTATTTAATACTAGTTTGCATAGTAAACTATGTTGCTGTGCAAACTAATATTTACTAGTGTTTTAAAAATAGCAAAGATTTTTAGTTTACCTAAACTAAAGCTAACAGAAGTTGATTTTTACAAACCTGTCAATCATTCAGTAACAGAACACTGACTTGAGGCCCTTAGGCTTGTGCTTGTTATACTTAATGGCTGTAGCAGGACTAAATCATTCTGTGTGTACAAAATCCAAATGTGTTTGATGTTATTTCATCAAGAAGTAGTTTTATATATACATATATATATATACACATATATATACATATATAAATATAAATATATATGTATGTGTGTGTGTGTATATATATATATATATACCCGCACACATATACACATATATATAACAGTTGTATGTGTTCTTTTAAAACATAATTATCAAAACTTACTGAATTGTGCATTTTAAATGATTGTAGTTTATAGTATGTAAGTTATTCTTCAAAAAAGAATTCCTTGAAAAGAAAAAAAATCAATAGTAATTCTGAATGTAATTTTTTTTCTTTAGATAATTGGGTTGTACATTCCTTTTGGTTACTTTTTAAAATTAATAGACTAATTTTTTATCATAACCATTTTTAAGTGTTCAGTTGTATAGTGTTAAGTATATTCATGTTGTTTTAAAAAGATCTCAGAACTTTTTCATCTTGCAGAATATAGACTTTAATTTTAAAACAATTTTAGATTTATAGAAGAATTGAGCAGATAGTAGAATTCCCACATTATACCCTCCCACATGCAGTTTCCCTTATTAACATTTTACATTAGTGTGGTACACTTGTTACAATTAATGAACCAATATTAATATATTATTATTAACTACAGTTCATGTTATTTAGATTACCTTAGTTTTTATCTAATATCCTTTCTCTGTTCCAGCATTCCATCCAAGATACCGTATTGCATTATTATGTCTCCTCTTGGCTTTGACAGTTTATCAGGCTCTCCTTATTTAAAAGCCTTGACAGTTGTGAGGAGTACTGGTCAGGTATATTGTAGGGTATCCCTCTATTGGAATTTATCTGATATTTTTCTCATGATTAGACTGGGGTTCTGGGTTTTGAGAAGAAAGGTCATAGAGGTAGAATGCCATTTTTATCACATGGTATCAAGGGTGTCTATTACCTTTTGGTTACTTTTAATATCCTTTTTCAGATGTATTATTTCAACGCTTTGCAAAGATTCTCATTGGCTGTCTTGCAGCACTTACTAGTGGTATGATGTATGCTCTCTACTTATCAGCATACCATGAACGGAAATTCTGGTTTTCCAACAAGCAGGTAAGAAGAAAGAATTTTGAGTGTACGAAAGTTTTTCTAGGTAGCCAAAATACATGTGTAATAAGTATGACAAGTGCTGTCTTATTTAATGGTTGTTAGAAACAAAATGCTTTAGAAGCTCTTTTGAGAACATAGTCATGGTATCAACCTTAAAAAATTCAATAGTATATTTCATAGAATAGAAACTAGGAGGGTGCTCTCCTTCGTGCAATTAATTAATTATCAGGGACTTTTGATGGCAATGAAATGTTACGGAGTTTATTCAGCCTTTTAGTAGTTTTGGTAGTTCACATTTCAGAAACAGTCTGTGGAAATTTCAGCATTAAAATATTTTAATTTTTAGATCATATGATTAGAATGTTTGGGGAGGGTTGAAAGTGATTAAAAAGTATGACATAGTATTTTTTTATAATAAAACATTAATTTATTTAATGTGAAAGTACTTGCACATAACTATGGTAGAAACAATCAAGTAATCATATATTTTTACTGATATATAGAATCACCATGAATGCTATAGCTACAAATGCAAATTGATATAGGAATGTTGTGTTGAGTACTGAAATGCCATGAACTTGTGAACAATCCTTTGTGAAGTTCTGAACAGAGCTAACTGCAGTCTCCTCTCAAACAATATTTGCATCCCTAGAAAAATTTTATGAATATTAAAACCAGGCAAAAAATATGTTGCTTGCATGTAAAACTTTGCTTACATGTAAAATATGTATGTGTTTTTTATTTCAGAATATTACAAGGGTAATGACAGTATTTCTCAAGGTGTTGCCTCATGTTACTATGATTAATGTTTGGTTTTAATTCCACAGACTCTTTAGTCACTATAGTTATATTTATAATTTCATGGTTTGACCTTTGAAATAGTTTGTTTTCAAAGTTCACTTGACTTTATAGGGTTTTAAAATTTTTGAGCCCAGACTGGGTTTTTTGTTGTTTTTATTTTTGAGCAGGTAGTCAAGCTTACTAAGCCATGGATTTACTTAACACCACCAAAACATTTAACTGAGTAATTACTGACTACACGTGTATTGATTTAGCTATTACTATAGCGTATGTTATTTTCTTGAAAATGTTATGCAGATTAATAGTAGTTCTCAACACTGGATATATGACTGAATCATCTGAGATCTTTAAAAAGATAACCTCTATCTCAGATTCTTAGGTAGGAGTAGTGGGAAGGGCTGGGATCAGTACTTCAAAAAATATTTCTAAGTGATTCTGTGGTGTAGGCAGAACTGAGAACAACCAAAGGTTTGAAAATATAGAAGGCCTTCATCAAGAACTTTGTTTTTTAATGCATTGTGTATTGGCCAGGAGCATTACAGTACCAGGGAGCTTTTTCAGAATTGCGGACTCTCAGACCCCAATTTAGACTAAAAATTTACATTTTAGTGATGTTTCTAAGTGTTTCATATGCACAGTAAGTTTGAGAAACACTGATTGAGAGTTTAATCTTTGAAATCTTAAACAGAAACATCTGTTTGCATTAATAAAAAATCATTCTAAGGAAATTTATTAAGGTAAGTAAGCTCTATCTTAATACACTCGGCCTGCTGTAACAAAATACCATAAACTAAGTAGCTTTTTCGGCAGAAATTTATTTCTCACAGTTCTGGGGGCTGAGAAGTCCAAGATCACTGTGTGGGCAGATTTGGTATCTGGTGAGGGCCCACTTTCTGGTTAGTAGCTGGCCATCTTCTTGCTGTGTCCTCAAATGGTAGAAGGGGTTAGGGATCTCTGTGGGCCCTCTTTTGTAAGGGCACTAATCCCATTTGGGAAATCACTGTCTTCATGACCTAATCATCTCCCAAAGATCCCATTTCCAAATTCCTTCATATTGGAGCTTAAATTTCAACATACGAATTTTGGAGGGACATAAACATTCAGACCATAGCAAGCTCTAAATGGGGAAAAAAGGGTTCATTGATCAAATAGATCTGGGAAAGACTTCCTCTTGGAGATTCACAGGGTATAACATATACTGAAACTCTGAAAAGTCTTGCAATAAAGAAAGCCATTTAGCTGGGTTTAATCCAGCCTTTCTCAAAATTTATTTAGCTACAGAACTCTTTAGTAATACCCATCAACATCTTAGGAAGTTCTGTTGATCAAACTTTGGAAAAATGCTCTAATATCTTTTGTTGTACTAATTGGTAATTATTATGTGTGAAAATCAAGTTTGATTTTAAAAGATTATAGATTCATAGAAGTTTTAATTCAGCATAAAAAGCACAAGGCCTTCTAATAATTTTGACTACTATTTTAGCCTAATTTTAGGAATTTTAAGACTTGCATATATTTCTGAAGGTTCATTTGAAGAGCACTGATTAAGTATCTGCTGCTTTTGAAAAGTACTAAGTAAGGAAGGGCTGGCCGGGCGCAGTGGCTCACGCCTGTAATCCTAGCACTCTGGGAGGCCGAGGCGGGTGGATCGCTCGAGGTCAGGAGTTCGAGACCAGCCTGAGCAAGAGTGAGACCCCGTCTCTACTAAAAATAGAAAGAAACTATATGGACAACTAAAATATATATATACAAAAAATTAGCCGGGCATGGTGGCACATGCCTGTAGTCCCAGCTACTCGGGAGGCTGAGGCAGTAGGATCGCTTAAGCCCAGGAGTTTGAGGTTGCTGTGAGCTAGACTGACGCCACAGCACTCACTCTAGCCCGGGCAACAGAGTGAGACTCTGTCTCAAAAAAACAAAAAAAAAAAAAAAAAAAAAAAAGGAAGGGCTTACTGTTCTGGATATGTAGGAATGTGGAATACTAATAGAAAATACTACTTACTTCCTAAACATGTTTTTATTATGGACCTGTAACACTTCAACTATCATTTGTTTTACCTGTCTTACTATTCTTACTATCCTTAGGGCATTTCTTTTGGTTTTCCCTTTAGATTTTCCTTATATATAAAACAGCTAATGACTTATTAGTTATAATCAATTTTAAACCTTAAGTGTTTTCATTAAAATGAAAACAGCTGCTTGGGCATCTGAGGCGGAAGGATTGCTTGAGCCCAGGAATTCTTGGATGCTGTGAGCTATGACTGCACCTGTGAATAGCCACTGCACTGCAGCCTGGACAACATAGCAAAACCGTGTCCCTTAAAAAAATAATAATTGCCAGATTATTGAAAAGTTTAATCTCCTCCTTAATATGGCTACTAGTGATTAATGGAAATTCAAACATGTCTGAATAAAAGGATAAATAAATACGTTAATTTAGGAGATGAGGAGGGAGAAGAAAGATTGCAGCTGAAATTTAAAACACTGGTACTTATTTTTTTTTAATTTTTAATTATGGGTACATAATATTTGTATATCTTTATAGAGTACATGTGATGTTTTGATACAGGTATGCAATGTGAATTAGTCAAATCAGGGTAATTGGGGTATCTATCACCTCAGGCATTTAACTTTTCTTTGTAAAACACTTATTTAAATAATCATTTAATTTTCTTTTAGGAGATTGAACGGGAGATCACATTTCAGGGTGATAGTGCCATTTATTACTCCTATTATAAAGATATGTTAAAGGCGCCTTCATTTGAAAGAGGTATGATAATCACAGTTATATTTTTAATAACTATTTTTCTAAACTAAAACATTCTATATTGGAGCCTTTGTGGGGATTTGTCTCAGAATATAGGTATTTTTCTATATAGTACTTAATAAAAATATTGGAAAAATGAGGCATGGATATTATATTTTGGGATTTCTTGATAATATTAAATATTTAATGACTAATGGATGGCATATATATTTAATTATTTTAAAAACAGAGTAAATAATCTGAAGAAAAATCTTTCTGCCTTTAGGTGTTTACGAACTGACACACAATAACAAAACTGTATCTCTGAAAACAATAAATGCAGTGCAGCAAATGTCTCTATATCCAGAACTTATCACCAGTGTTTTATATCACGCAATTGGAAGCAATGTATGTATTTTTCTTTCGACCTTAATGTTTATTTTCTCAAATATTTATGAATCCTCAAATTATTTAATGTCATCCTATTATCTCACTCCCTTTTTTCCATTTAGGAGAGTATGGAGCCAGTGTATTTTTATATTAGCATTGTTTTTGGATTGCAAGGAATATATGTTATTGCTTTATTTGCTACAAGTTGGCTTATGAGTGGAACATGGCTAGCAGGAATGCTTACCGTTGCATGGTTCATTATTAACAGGTAAGAAAGGTATTTCTAACTGATTTTTACAATTTTTTGTGGCTATGGTTGTCAGTGTTCTGAAGATGCCCCCCATCCCCAAGATTTTCCCCATCCTAATCCCTAGAACCTATGAATATGGTGAGATGTCCTTACTGTGATTATGTGATTTAGCACATTGACCTTAAGGTAGGAAGATTACCCTGCAGGTCTGATCTACTTACATGAGCCTTTAACAGCAGAGAGCTTGGCCCGGCGCTGTGGCTCACGCCTGTAATGCCTGCACTCTGGGAGGCCCAGGCGGGAGGATCGCTTGAGGTCAGGAGTTTGAGACAAGCCTGAGCAAGAGCGAGACCCCATCTCTACTAAAGAAATTAGCTGGACAACTAAAAATACATAGAAAAAATTAGCCGGGCATGGTGGTGCATGCCTGTAGTCCCAGCTACTCAGGAGGCTGAGGCAGTTGGATTGCTTGAGGTTGCTGTGAGCAAGGCTGATGCCATGGCACTCTAGCCCAGGCAAGAGAGTGAGACTCTGTCCTTGTAAGAGGACTGCAAGCCCCCTATGAGAACTGTACCCTGGCTGATGCCTTGATTTTAGCTCAGGGAGACTCTGAGCAGAGAATCCAGCCATACTCTGCTGGCCTTTGTGAGATAATAAATTTGTGTTGTTTTAAGCCCCTGCATTTGTGGTGATTTGTTATGCAGCAATAGAAAAATAATACACCTGCCTTGTATCTCTTTTTTCAGACATAGTGACTCTGGTATATATGGATATACCTCTTCTTTCCTCTTTTATTTAAAATTGATGACATAACTTCTTGAAAAGGAGGAGGCATCAAATACAGCACTATTAAGTTAACCACCGTAGATAAGGGCTCTATATTAATCTATGACAGTGTACTTTGAATAAATAAGCCCATCCCCTTTGGTAATCAAAGGAGCCTCAATTCTTTAATAGTGAGGGAAAAGAGAGTAGGGGATGGGGCCTTTTTTTTGAAATGGAGAGCTCATGTGAGATATGTCATAAAGTTTTCCTAGCATTGGTCAATGTCATAAATTTATTTCTTATTATGATGGACATTCTCCTTCCTATCCATAGCACTCCCCCCCGCCATAGCACTTAGCATAATTAAATTTTAAAAAATGAAACGTTTCTTCTGTTATACATTTTCTTTTATTTTCCTTAAGCAGTTGCCTGATGAAAAATATGACGCTTTCAAGTTATCGACATGGAGCATTAAGGGGTATATCTCTAATTGGGCTTTGTTTATATTTAGCATCACATGCTGGCAATAATTTTACATGAAGGACTTTTAAAATTTTCCTTAGAAGTTTTCAAATATAGCTATCCAGTTTAATGGGTTAAGTGTGTTTTCTTCTTAAAAGCACAGGGATGGGCCAGGCACGGTGGCTCACACCTGTAATCCTAGCACTCCGGGAGGCCTAGGTGGGAGAATTGCTTGAGCTCAGGAGTTTGAGACCAGTCTGAGCAAGAGCGAGACCGCATTTCTACTAAAAATAGAAAAATTAGCCAGGTTACTAAAATTGGAAAAAATTCGCCAGGTGTGATGTCATGTGCCTGTACAGCTACTCGTGAGGCTGAGGCAGGAGAATCACTTGAGCCCAAGAGTTTGAGGTTGCTGTGAGCTAGACTGACTCCATGGCACTCTAGCCTGGGCAACAGAGCGAGACTCTGTATCAAAAAATAAAAAAAGCATAGGGATGAACCAAACTTTATTATTACAAAGTAATATAGGTACAAAGCGATATGGAAAATTGAGACCAGCAAAAATAAAATAATAACTATATTTCTACTACCTAGAGATCACTCATCATTGTTTATACCCTGGTGCATATTCGTTTTGGATCATTTTCTATATGAGAGAGAGTGTATGTGTGTGTGTGTGTATGTATTTTTTTTTTTTTTTACCAAAATGACATAGTACACATACGTACTATATCTGTACTGTTTTATATGCTACTTTATTCCACAGTATGTACTGTTCTGTTTCAGTAACTTTTTATCTTATCTCTAGTCTGTATTATGATTTCCCTAGTTGACCCCCAAATTCCTATTTAGGGGATTTTTTTTTTTTTACCATTCACCATTTACCTAAGGGTTGTAATCTTTGCCTTAACTAGTAATTTCATTAGGGTTTATAAAATTGTATTTTTCTATTTTTGTTAACTACGTTCTTCAAAAGAATTTTTCTTCACTACCCAGGGCTCTTTGGTTGCTTTCAAATTTAGGAACTATTAGAAAGTAAGGACAAATGCTTAATTTCATTTTAATTACCAATTTCTAAATAAGATTTTTCATTTTTTTCTTTAAGTAACAGAGTCTCGGCCGGGCGCGGTGGCTCACGCCTGTAATCCTAGCACTCTGGGAGGCCGAGGCGGTGGATCGCTCGAGGTCAGGAGTTCGAGACCAGCCTGAGCAAGAGTGAGACCCCGTCTCTACTAAAAATAGAAAGAAATTATATGGAAAACTAAAATATATATATACAAAAAAATTAGCCAGGCATGGTGGCGCATGCCTGTAGTCCCAGCTACTCGGGAGGCTGAGGCAGTAGGATCGCCTGAGCCCAGGAGTCTGAGGTTGCTGTGAGCTAGACTGACGCCACGGCACTCACTCTAGCCCGGGTAACAGAGTGAGACTCTGTCTCAAAAAAAAAGAAAAAAAAAAGAAAAAAAAAAAGAAACAGAGTCTCAGTATGTCACCCAGGCAGGAATTTCTGGGCTTAAACAATCCTCCTGCCTCAGCCTCCTGAATAGCTGAGACTACAGGTATATATCACCATGCCTGGCTGATTTTCTTTTTTTAAAAAACTTTTGTAGAGACAAGTTCTGGCTATGTTGTCCAGGCTGGTCTTGAATTCTTGGCCTCAGGTGATCCTCCTGCCTCAGCCTCCCCAAGTGCTGGGATTATAGATGTCAGCCACTGCGCTTAACTTTAATTTTTTAGAAAAAAACTTGCTTGAATTTTGATAAGAATGTTATGGGAGTCTGTAGATTAATTTGGGGAGAATGGACATGTTGACAATACTGAATCTTCCATTCTAAGATATTTAAAACATGATAATCTCCCCATTTATTTAGGGCTTCTTTACTTTCTCTCAACATTTTGTAGTTTTCAGTGTAGAGACCTTACCTTTTTTTAGATTTATTCATAGATATCTGATCTTTTTGATGCTTTAATTATATACTGCTTTTGTAATAAATACTCAAAAAGTATGAAGAAGAGAGAATATGCAAAATATATATAATGTAAGTTTAAAAAGCAGAATATAAATTTATTGTAGAGTTATGATTCTATTTATACATGGGACAAATACTTGAATGGATTATAGGGCAGTAGAAATGCTTGATTTGTTATAATAGTGATTAGTGCTGTTATACATATCAGTAGGAATAAAAATATTAATGTGCAATTATTTTTTGCCATGGTCTTGTCTCTTTCTTCCTAGGAAAATCTTGTGTCTTGTTTTGCTCAGCTACTGAACTGTTCTGCTAAACGTAACATAGGTCAAAATGTAAATTTGAAGAAACCCAGTGAAGGCTGTAGATCAATGGTTCCCAACCTTTTTGGCACCAGGGACCAGTTTCATGGAAGACAATTTTTACACAGACTGGGATGGGGGTGGAGGTACGGGGGTTGGGGGTTGGTTTGGGGAAGATTCAAGAGTATTACATTTATTGTGCAGTCACACCTCTCTTCTAATGATAATCTGTATTTGCAGGCGCTCCCTAGCGCTAGCATCACTGCCTCAGCTCCACCTCAAATCATCAGGCGTTACATTCTCATAAGGAGCGCACAACCTATACCCCTCGCTCCTGCAGTTTACAGTAGGGTTCCTGCTCCTATGAAAATCTAATGCTGCCCCTGATCTGACAGGAGGCGGAGCTTATGCAGTGATGCGTGCAATGGGGAGGGGCTGTAAATACTTCGTTTGCCAGCCTGCCACTCACCTCCTGCTGTGTGGCCTGGTTCCTAACAGGCCAAGGACCTGACCACACCTATCTGTGGCCGGGGATTGGGGACCGCAACTGTAGATGATTCAACATAAGAAAGTAAATTGTGCTACTCTGAGAAAAAAATAAAAGATTTGATGGGGAGAAGAAAGGGTGAATGAGACAGGAGTTGGGGTGGGAATAGAAAGAGAAAGTTATTAGAAGATTTAACAATTGTAATTTTGATTATTTGCACGCAATCCACTGGTTCATGATCAGTGTAATTGGAAATATAATTTACTAGCTGTGATACCAGTATGCATATATAGGTAACCACTTAGCTATTGAGGCAACTAAATTTTCTGTAAGTATGTCCATTATTGCTCACGAGAGTTAAAAACTGCAACTTTCATAATTTTTCAGAAAAACAATAGCACTTTTATTTTTGTGTGGAAAATAGCCATTGAGTGTAAGAGAGCCAAATTTAATGACTGTTGGAAAGGTAGTCCCTGGTGGTGTGAAGATATTTACACAGTACTCTCTCCATGAAAATTGATTGAAGAGAAATTTAAGAGTAACCTATGAAGACATTTCTGTATTTGTCATTCTGGAAATTTTCAAAAGTCTCTAGGTATATCACATAAAAGACTATTATAATGTTAATTCTGGTTAACCTGCTGATTGAAAAGATTATTAAACTAGATGTCAGAAGGGAAGTATTATAATCCCAGGAATGCACCTGTTAGCTCTATGACTTTGATTAAGTCATACTGTGTCTTATATGAGCTTCATATTCCTTTTGTAAAGGAGGATAAGAACTTTGGATCTGCCAGGCTGCTAATTGTGTAGAACAGATTGTACTTTAGAGAAGGGTAGCCATCTGGTTAAGGGAAGGGGGTGGCCCTGAAATCCAGGGCCTGTGCAACAAGTTGTGTGCCTTAGCACGGGGCCGAGTCTGCCCAGAGAAGGCATGCCTTTTCCAGTTTTCACAGAGGCCTGTGTGTTCACCCACACAGTGCACAGCAGCACTGCATCTTCCTGGGTCGGGGGTGGAGGTGAGACACTATTAAATTTGCTCAAAGATGCTATATAGGCAATGAAAGGTCTGTCTACGCATACCTCACAGGATTGTTATGGAGGACAAAGATTTGTGTGAAAGTGCTTTGAAAAGTCTAGTGTAACACAAATATAATTGCTTTTGCTGTTCATCTGTGGTTTATTTTAGGGTAGATACAACAAGAATTGAATACTCCATTCCTTTAAGAGAAAACTGGGCACTACCATATTTTGCATGTCAAGTGGCTGCACTTACAGGATATTTAAAAAGCAACTTAAATGCTAATGTACAGGTAAGATACAAATCTGTTTTATCCATTACAATTAGTTCTGATGTATTGCAAATGTGGTATATAATTTTTAAAAAATTTTGGTCATATTAAGAGTTATATTCGATGAAACCTAGTTACTATATTATAAAAGATATGGCCAGGTAGTTTTCTTATAACACTGTTATATAATCAGATTCTGTTATTAACAGTGAATTATTTTTAGGAGAAAGTAACTACTTTATTGTTTAATGCAGTTAGTTGGCAAATATATGATGAACATCTATTTTGAAAATTAGTCTGTCCTACTATTCTTTTAGTACTTCTAAAATATTGATGGCCATTAGTCGTCATAATTTAAAGAAATATTAATGAAGATACAAAGAGTGACTACAAATAACAGCAATGTTACTTTTGATGATAGCACTGTATATTCTCTGTTTTCTTCTCCTGGTTTGTGTGACTGAGGTGTAGGTAGATTAGTGCAAGTTTCAGAGGACTGTCCCAGATAATTTAATTCTTACATTGTTGTTGCAACAAACCCTTATGGCACTTGGACGTAGCCTACAGACTCTGTCTCAGCGTAATGATTTTAAATGTGTAAAATGAAATAAATGGGATTACAAAGGCAGGACTTATATTGAAATTGACTGAAGTATAGCAATCTGTTGACATCTGCCTATGTTGGGTTAAGAATTTCTGACTAGAAAAAGAGAGCAGAGGATCCAGACCAAGGAAAGGCTTCTATTAGGCCTTGTCTGAGAAACAAGATGCACTTATGGTTCTTTTTTGAAATCTCTGAAAAATATACTATTCTCTTTTCCTTTCAGCGGTGATAAATGTCCTGAGTATAGCAAACTTTATTATTTCATTTTTATAACCATAGTATTTAATTTTTATGCAAAATAACATGACACATTTCAGATTTGTAATTTTCCTTTTTGATGTGTTTGTCTAAATAGCTTTCTGAGCAAGAATATTTAGTGTAATAGTCAAGGAGTCTATGAGTATTTTCCTGTCAGATTGTACAGTTGTCTCCTAGGGAATGATAATTCTTCAGTTTTTTTATTTATTTTTATTTTTTTATTTTTTTCCACTATTATACATCAGTGGCAAATTCTTCAGTTTTTATTTTTTAATTTCAAAATATTAAGGAGGTACACAGGTTTTTGGTTACATGGATTGCTTTTGTAATGTTTGAGGCATGGCTATAAGTGTGTCTATCACCCAAATAGTGTTTATTGTGCCTGTTAGGTAGGTTTTCACCCATCTCTTTTTCCCTTCAGTTTGAGTTTTTTTTTTTTTTTTTAAGACAAAGTCTCGCTTTGTTGCCCGGGCTAGAGTGAGTGCCATGGCGTCAGCCTAGCTCACAGCAACCTCAGACTCCTGGGTGTAAGCAATCCTTCTGCCTCAGCCTCCCGAGTAGCTGGGACTACAGGCATGTGCCACCATGCCTGGCTAATTTCTTTTTCCTATATATTTTTAGTTGTCCATATAATTTCTTTCTATTTTTAGTAGAGATGGGGGTCTCACTCTTGCTCAAGCTGGTCTCGAACTTCTGACCTTGAGCGATCCTCCCGCTCGGCCTCCCAGAGTGCCAAGTTTACAGCCATGAGCCACCGCGCCCGGCCCAGTTTGTATTAATAAATGAAAGAGTTTAGTATAGTGAAACAAACTGCCTAAGTTTCTTTATATTCACCTTTATTTTACACTAAAATGAAACTTTTGTTGTCCCCCAAAATGGTTTTATTAAATATCTTTTTAATGAAATCATTGTTCTTATTTGTTATTTCAAATTTAAAAATTTTTTTAATTTTAGTAGATTAAGAGAATACAAGTGTTTTTTGTTACATGGATGAATTGTATAATGCTGAGGTTAGGGCTTTTAGTGTACCTGTCACCAGAATAGTATACATTTTACCCGATAGGTAATTTTTATCCCTCAATGTCCTCCCTCCCTTTCCCTTAGTTTCCAATGTCCATTACGTCACTTCATGACTGTGTGTATCCGTCATTTAGCTCCCACTTATAAGAGAGAACATGTAGTGTTTGTTTTTCCATTCCTGAGATACTTCGCTTAGGATAATGGTCTCCAGTTCCTTCTAAGTCTTACCTATTTTAAAAGAAGGTTTTTGTAAACTTATTTTTCCCTTTTATAGCATACTATTTTTTTTTAGCATATTATTCTTTTTGGAGTATCTTTTTTCATTGCCATGTTATGTTTTACATCTATTCTTTCTAATTTTTTTAATTAAAAAAGTAATATACATTAACACATAGTAAAAAATTCTGTCAGTGCAAATGGTATATAATGAAAAGTGTATTTTCCTACACTTTGCTGTCGTTACCAAGGACCTTGTACTTTTGAAGGGATCCAAGAATAGTTCATAATCTTATTTTAGGTTATATTTTGTTTCTTTTTTTTAAATTTTAACCACAATTATTTTTCTGTATTTTGAAAGTACTCCATAATATCCTCCCCCACTCCCTCTGTCTTTGTCTCTTAATGTTAAGATAAAGGGGGGAAGTGGTATTTATCAGTTATATGATTATAAGTAGTCATTCACTCCATTGGTAGTTAAGTATACGCAACAAGAGCAAAATATCTATATGCAAACATTAAAGGGGTAAGAATATTAAGGATTTTATAGAAATACACAGCGGGAAAAAAATACCAAGTTAACTATGGTATATTCTTTTATTTATTTCTTTTTTCTTTTTCTTCATAGCCTCTGAACTATGCTAACAACTAAATTTTTCAAGAAGCAAAACTGTCCATTCAGTCATGTATACTCTATTTCCCTTCCTCCCTCTCCTCTTCTCTCTCTCTCTTTTTAGTTTAAATTAGCTTAAGATTCACAAGAAGTTACAAAAATAATACAGAGAATTACCATGTTCCTCTCACCCAACTTCCCCCAATACTACCTTATTTGACCATAAAACATTGTCAAAGCCAAGAAATTAACATTGATACAATACTATTAATTCAGGTACAGACCTTCTTCAGATTTCACCAGTCTTTACATGCACTGGTTTTTTGGGACCGAGGGATATATAGTTGTATGCATTGTTATCATGTGTAGATTTGAGTAACCATCATCATAATTAAGATACAGAACTTGTACAGTGGAGGCATCACCACTAAGAAACTCTGTCATGTTACCCCTTAATAGTCACATCCTTCCTCCAACCCTAACCTCTGGCAACCTCTGATCTGTTCTCTATCACTATGATTTTGTCACTCTGAAAAGTTATATAAATGGAATCATATAGTATTAACCCTTTGAGATTGGCTTTTTTCGCTCAGCCTAATAATGCCCTTACAACCATCTGAGTTGTTGTATGTATCAATACTTAGCTCCTTGTCATTGCTGAGTAGTATTCCAGCAACATGTATTCTTTCTTTTTTTTTTTTTTTTTTTTTTTGAGACAGAGTCTTGCTCTGTTGCCCGGGCTAGAGTGAGTGCCGTGACGTCAGCCTAGCTCACAGCAACCTCGAACTCCTGGGCTCAAGTGATCCTACTGCCTCAGCCTCCCAAGTAGCTGGGACTACAGGCCACCATGCCCAGCTAATTTTTTCTATATATATTTTTAGCTGTCCAGATAATTTCTTTCTATTTTTAGTAGAGACGGGGTCTCACTCTTGCTCAGGCTGGTCTTGAACTCCTGACCTTGAGCGATCCATCTGCCTCGGCCTCCCAGAGTGCTAGGATTACAGGCATGAGCTACCGCACCCAACCTAACATGTATTCTTTCAATCACATATTGTGTACTTTGCTTCCCATTCTTTTTTTTTTTTTTTTTTTGAGACAGAGTCTCACTTTGTTGCCCAGGCTAGAGTGAGTGCCGTGGCGTCAGCCTAGCTCACAGCAACCTCAAACTCCTGAGCTCAAGGGATCCTCCTGTCTCAGCCTCCCGAGTAGTTGGGACTACAGGCATGCACCACCGTGCCCGGCTAATTTTTTCGATATATATATTTTTAGCTGTCCATATGATTTCTTTCTATTTTTAGTAGAGATGGGGTCTCGCTCTTGCTCAGGCTGGTCTCGAACTCCTGAGCTCAAACGATCCGCCCACCTCGGCCTCCCAGAGTGCTAGGATTACAGGCGTGAGCCACCGCGCCCGGCCTTTGCTTCCCATTCTTGAGGTTAGATCTCGTGGTCCCAGTTGCCTCAGGATATCCAAGCTCAGATCTTTTGTGCAGTTATCTGGAGTCGTCCAGAGACTTCTGTGATTGATTACTGAAACCTATTTGATGTGTCACTTAAATCATTTATATAAAAAGTTCACACTACAGGCACAGTAAAAATGAAGCCCTGTGAGGCACTGTGAGCAAGGTAAGGGGTAGACAAGACCGCATAGAACTTTGAAAATGTTCAAGAAAAGGAAAAACTTAGATAATTGTCCAGATTGTGTTTGACATGTAGTTCTATCTTTAAGACCTATTTTCACTGCATATTCTTAGAGTAGTTTGAGAGTAAACCCTTGGAATTAGTGGTTTGTTTTATTATGTTGTAGCTTTTCCCTAGAATCTACAAAGTAATCTCTAAATGTCCAGGAGGTTAATTAGGCTGGGTCTAGATTTGAGCCTTCATTGATTTATGGAACTGGTTTCTCTGGGGATGATGGTTTCAGGCCTGGTTATTATAGTTCTGATTGTTCCACCTTAGAAAGTTTCCAGAACACTTTCCCTGTATGTAGCTATGGTGGTAGAAGGAGCAGGAGCTTATATGTTCTCTCAGTGTGAAGCCCTTCTGAGCTTTGCAATTGGTGTTGTTTGACCAACTGGTGGAATTTTGCTATCTCTTACATTTTGTTCTCTGGTCTTAATCTTATTCAGGGTGCTGGAAAATTCTGTTATCTTCTGATGGCTAAGGTACTTCTGACTCTGGAATTTATCCTTGAGTATAGTCAGTTGAGCATGAAAGATTTAGTTTTAGAGAACATAATTCTCATCTTAGGTTTCTTGACCTGACCCTTATTATCCTTCTCCTTCACTGTTCTTATCTGAATGAGGTCATTTGACACTACAACCCATGGAGAAATTGAGAATAAAAAAGTTGGATTCATGGAGGAAGGAGAGACTGTCATTGGAAATATGTTATGTGACAATGGATTTGCCACAGACTTGGATGCTTACTAAGGGATCACTTGGGAGACAACATTTGGAAGGATAGAACTGATTTAGCCAGGCAGGTATCAGGCAAGGGCAATGAAATCCTTGTGTTTAGTATTTAGCAGAGGAAAACAGCTGAGAGTTTATATGGTTGACAGTACAAGCATTCGGGAAAGATAAGGCTACACTTTTTGTTAAGAGGAAATGAAGAAAGCAAAGACCTGGGGTTATAGGCTGATATGTAAACAGACTATTTAAATGGAAGTTCTTAGGAAAATATGAAGCACCATGGAAGTGAAAGTATTATTTTCACAGCAAAAGTAGTTATTTTCACAATAGCAAAGCTCACCAGTCAAGTCTAATAAAAGCCACTATTGTCTTATATTTATTGCTTTACTTCTTTTGAGATGAAAGAAAATTATATTGAATTTTCTTTTTTCTTTTCCTTTTGTCTTTCTGAAATTCTTAATATGATGTTGAACATTGAAGGACAAGTGTTTGTTTTCTCTCTAGAGTTCCTTGTTTAAGATTTTACTGTTTTAGGATTTAATAGTAATTATGTGATTTAAAAACAAATTTTCAAGAGTTACATAGCTTAATTGAACCAATAACAGAGCTGCAACTTTGAGATAAAAACCTAATAGATTTTTTTAGTATAATAATAAAGCTTTTGATGCTCAGTTTCTTCCTTTTTTTTTTTCTAGAGGTTTTGCTACGTGTTGATAAATGTCTCAACATACGCATTTATGATGATGTGGGAGTACAGCCACTATCTCCTGTTTCTTCAAGCAATCTCTCTGTTCCTGCTAGATATCTTTTCACTGGAGCAAAATGACAAGGTATTATGGCATTTTGAAATGATGATTTTAAATCCAAAGAATAAATGTTTTTATAATGTTATATTTTAAAACCTCCCTTTCTTTTCTTTATCCCATATACTCAGATGGTTCAGAGCCCTGATGAGTACCAACATTTAAGTTATTTGAACAGAGACAATTTAACACAAAGAATTGCTAACCAATTCACTAACAGTCACTAACTTGTTAATTGAAAGGGTAATAAGAGCCCGAAAGTTTCATAGAGGTAGCAACTACAAGATGCAGCTCCCACCACTAGGGCTGAGAAAACAAAGGGGAAAATATACAATTATTAAAACTTGGAGACATAGAGTAGGGACCTTATGAGCTGAAACTCAGACTTCTGAGAAGTGGCCACTGCTCAGCTTAGCTGGTGTCTCTGGGCTCAAAAGAAGGGCCCTTTAGAACTGGGACCCACGCCTCTGATGATGGGATTCTGGCCAGCTGGTCCTGGATCTCTGGGGCTAGAGGATGTGACGAAGCTGGTTCTTAAAATGTTGATAAAACTGTACCTGTATTCAGTGTTCAAGCAGAAAGGACTTGCTCTGTTGGGGTGAGGAAGCATCACTGAGGTGATGATTTCAGGAACCACAGTAAATAGGAAAAACAAAAGGAAAGGGCAAGCCTCTCCTTCCTCCTCCAGCCTTGCACTGTCTGTCTAGCATTTCCTATTGGCAGAGCTTCATAGGGAACCAACTGGAAAAGGAGAAATGTAGATTATATAGAGTCCCAGCCCCAGCATTGCCAAGCAGAAGATGAAGGGTGGGTTTGAAGGTAAGAGAGAGTGACTTGGTAACTGGCACACATCTGTAGAACCAGCACTCAAATCAAGAATAGCACATTACCAGCACCTAGAAGACTCCATCATGCTCTCTCCCAGTCATTACTTCAGCCCCCAATGGTAGCTACTACTCTGATTTGTAACAGTGAGGTGTCTTTTTTTCTAAAGTGCATCTAGCTTGTTATGGATTTTTTTTCTTTCTGTCTTTTTTATTTGTTTTTTACTTTAACACTCTGGCTTTTAATTTTTCTTCCTAACTAGTGCTTTTAGTGTTTTATCTTAATTTTCCCTTTGTAAATTAATTAATTTATGATGCATTAAGTTATACTATTTAATTTTAGAAAAAATCTAAGACATATAACTTCCTGGGAGATCTTCTATTAGAACATTGAATTTAACTTTCTTATGCTCACTGTAAACTGGATCAAAAGCAAAAGTACTTTTCTCTGGGGGTACATTTCATGGCAGTATATTTTCACTGGGTAGATTTGGGAATGGCTGCTAAAGATCAAGATTTTTGATTTATGCAGTTTGAGGTTACATAGATGAATTTTAATATCAGAGCAAATCAAGTGAGATTAAGTCAGTGTCCAGAAGTTCCTTTTAGTCTAATTTAGACACCAGTAGTCTTAAAGCTCTTTACTTTGTTTTCAGAGAGTTCTAAGAAAAAAGTGACAAATTTATTATATACCATAACATTAAAAATATGAATTCAACATTTGTATAGTATTGTCTTAAATTATGGTAGAGCATTTACTGTATAATTATAGTCAAGTCTAAACAAAACTAATGAAAAGATGTATAATAAAATTTATATTATTCTCTTTCATTTTATTTTTGTTATAATAGGTTTATGAAGTTTACAAAATCTATATATTTTCTCTCTTTGTGGGATATTTACTGCAATTTGAGAATCCAGCGTTATTGGTGTCTCCTTTATTAAGTTTAGTAGCAGCCTTAATGATTGCTAAGTGCCTTCAGGTAATTAGAATTGCCTTTTTATCATTCTTGTGATAAATTTTTAAATTGTGGATTTTTTTTTGTACCTCACTTCTTTGTTCATGTGATTTTTTTCCCCCCATAGCTGAATGTGAAGAAAGGAACTTTTGTAGCTAAAATGATGAAAGTAATTAATTTTTACTTGGTGTGTACTCTGACAGTGACATTGAATATTATAATAAAGGTAAGCAACTGCCTGAGATTCTTGTAGTACAGCAAATTGAATAATGAATTATATTGGACTAAATTTTAGTGAGAATAATGAGATAGCAAGGTAATGGAGTTGAAACAATGTAATTTTGAGTTGAACAATGATCATAAATAGCATATTGGGTGAAAAAATAGGGTTCTGAGTCTTTTCTCTATATACTTAAAAAGAAAAAGAGAAATACACTTTATTTTCCATTTAATTTAAAATATCATCATCACCCAATTAACATTAAGCAATATATGGAATAAATTGAGACAAATGAAAGGTGTTCAGAAGAGTGGGTAGGTTACTTAAGCCAGATGGGATATGGTTGAAATTTCCTACTACCCCATTTTAGTTATTATGTTTAAGCATAGGGTATAATGTGATTGACTTATGTCAGTAAATCTCTTTACTTCATAGTCATATCACGTATGATTTAATTCATATTTTTGTTTTGTAGTCTTGCTGTGTTTTCTATCTCTAGTATTGGAAAAAGTGTATTGCTGTAAGCATAGTTAATATTACTTTATTTAGTTAGTGTTTTTCTCTTCTAGATGTTTGTCCCACACAAAGAAAATGGGCACATGCTGAAATTCCTTGAAGTAAAATTTGGACTAAATATGACTAAGTAAGTTTTAGATTATGCAAGTTTACCTAAATCTATACCACTTAGACGATAAAGAGCAAAAATACTCAATGCAGGGAATATACACCTAATTACATAACATTTAGAAAATAATTAATTTTAGATATAATATCTGGGGAAAATGACATTAATTTTTTTTCTCATTTAATTATATATCTCATTTAAGTCTCCTATAAATTAGATATACTTAAACCTTCATAGTATTATAGTGGCCTGGTACGGTAGCTCATGCCTGTAATCCTAGCATTCTGGAAGGCCAAGGCAGGAAGATCACTTTAGCTCAGGAGTTCACGATCAGCCTGAGCGAGAGTGAGACCCTGTCTCTACTAAAAAAAGAAATAGTATTTTAAGGCTACTTCCTCCCTTGATGAGGAAAAAAGATACAGTCTAAGGTCAGAATAAATAAAGATTTAAAATTAATAAAGCAAGGATAATTTTAACCACTACATCAACAACATGCTTACATTAAAAAGGGGCAGAAGGAGAGCAGTAAGGTATTTATTTCATAGCAAAGAATCTCATCTTGGGGTCATAATAATTGGACCAGAAGCTAACTATTTTTTAATTCAAAATAATGTTGTGCTTTTATTTTTTGTTGGTAAATCAGTTTTTGTTTTTTAATCTAAAATGAAATAAATGATTTTATATATTTTAATAAAGTCTACTTGCATAACAGAGGATATATATTTACCTATGTATTTCTCTGGTTCTAATATACCTTAGAACTTTATTCTTATTTACTGGGATTATGTGGGATTGTGGACACTGTGCATAGAATTTCGCGTGGTGATAGATTGCAGTTAACAAAGTATTTAACAGGGTTTAAACACTGGAGAAGTCTTCTGATGTATAAATTATATATGTATATCTACTAAAATAAAAGGATCCTTTAAGAGACCATGTGCTCCAAAAGGTAAGGACTGTGTCTTTTTTAGGTGTAAGCATAGGCCTTACACATAGCAGGCAATCAGTAAAAATTGGTGTAACCCTTCATAAGTGACTGGCCTTTCCATTGACTTTCCCCATCCAAGGTTAAGCTCATCTAGAGTCTCCCAAGGTTAAGGGCTGCTTTTTGCCAATGTTTATTAGTTGATGTAGTGCTCTCTTTATTCAACATGTCAGATACTAGATTTGCATCATAAGATAATGCACTAGGTATTTTAAGAATAAGACATGGTTCTTGTCCTTAGAATATTGCCATCTCAATTAGGTAGTTTTTATACGATCAATGACATAGATGGTATAAGTAGTAAATGTGTTATGTGTAAATGTGCCAATTGGACAGTAGGATTTGGAGTTCACCAAATTTCAGCAAACATTTTTGTTGAGACAGATTTGGAGGAACCACTGAAGAAATGTTAATAGATATTTATTGGATATGCAGGATAGTAGGCCGGGTCCTCTGGGGGATAAAAAAATGACTATAATCTAACACAAGGCAGACTACATTAAGCGGTATAATAGAGGGGTAAGTAAACTGCCATGGGACTATGCGGAAGGGGAGATTGACACTGGGAGATATGGAAAGAATACTCATTCGATTAGGGTTTGGATTGAATTTAGAATTAAAAACTTTAATAGGCAGATTTTAAAAAGGTATATTCATCACAGGTACAAGATATTTTTATGGCACCCTCTTAAATATACCTGCTGTTTGATACATTGTTAAACTTTTAACTTTTTGTTCTAAGCCCAGTGATTTGGAAGGTAGACTTTCTTAGTCCATCCATGAGCACTCCTGAACATCACTCCAGCTCTTCCTTCCCTAGAGGTAGGGATTGAGGATTGGAGGTGGGAGATGGATTAGAAATGAGGGTGCAGATAAAAGTACATATAACTAGGAGTCTTCTTATACTTAGCTTAGGGTCAGAAAACTTTACCCTGATTTTTATAACTCACAAGGTTTGCACGTCAAGTTTTGTGATTTCTGTCTTAGTAAATAGGTATCTCTTTTTAAAATGGATCCTAGTTGAGTTACATTTATCAATATAAAGTAGGGCTGTCCAATAATAATGTTAGTGAGCTAGTTATATAATTCTAATAGCCATATTTAAAAAATAAGTGAAATGAATTTTAATAGTGTATTTTCATTAATCCAGTATATCAAAAATATTTTTGAATGTATAAACAGTATAAAAATTATTAATGAGATATTTTCCTTTTTTTCCTTTTTTTTTTTTTTTTGAGACAGAGTCTCACTTTGTTGCCCAGGCTAGAGTGAGTGCCGTGGCGTCAGCTTAGCTCACAGCAACCTCAGACTCCTTGGCTTAAGCGATCCTCCTGCCTCAGCCTCCCAAGTAGCTGGGACTACAGGCATGCGCCACTATGCCCGGCTAATTTTTCTACATATGTTTTTAGTTGTCCATATAATTTCTTTCTATTTTTAGTAGAGACGGGGTCTCGCTCTTGCTCAGGCTGGTCTCGAACTCCTGACCTTGAGCGATCCACCCGCCTCGGCCTCCCAGAGTGCTAGGATTACAGGTGTGAGCCACCGCGCCCGGCCTTTTCCTTTTTTTTTTTGAGACAGAGTCTCTCTCTGTTGCCCGGGCTAGAGTGCCGTGGCGTCAGCCTCGCTCACAGCAACCTCAAACTCCTGGGCTCCAGCAATCCTCCTGCCTCAGCCTCCTGAGTAGCTGAGACTACAGGCATGCGCCACCATGCCCGGCTAATTTTTTCTGTATATATTTTTAGTTGTCCAAATCATTTCTCTCTATTTTTAGTAGAGATAGGGTCTCGCTCTTGCTCAGGCTGGTCTCGAACTCCTGAGCTCAAAAGATCTACCTGTCTCGGCCTCCCAGAGTGCTAGGATTACAGGCGTGAGCCACCGCGCCTGGTCTCATTCGTTTTTTAAATTATTTTTTTCTTTGCAATCCTGGGTATATTTTGTACTTAAGGTATATCTCGATTTGAATTGACCACATTTCAAGTGTTTAGTAGCTACTTGTAGCTAGTAGGTACCGCACTGGACAGTGCAGATGGTAGAGGTTAGCCAGCTGAATTTTTTGTTGTCTTCCAGATAAAAATAGAAATTGAAACTTCCTAAAAACTGTATTGGGCTTTAGGGATGGTCATGTTACTAGGTAATAAAACACAGAAGTTTTTAATGTATTACAACAGTTTTGATGAGAGTGCATGCTTTGTTGAGGAGGTTTACTAATACTGTTGTCTTCATTTATAAAGGATAGGACTTTGCTGTTATAAGTGAATGGATTTAGGAAATATGTTTTGTCCTAGTTTCTACTGAGATTAAAAAAATATACTTTTATATTCAGTATTTTAAAATACTTATGATATTAATATCATGCTTTTTGTCTTATATAGGAATTTTACAATGAATTGGCTCCTCTGTCAAGAATCCCTGCAAGCACCATCTCAAGATTTTTTTTTGCGATTGACTCAGTCTTCTTTATTACCTTTCTATATTTTAGTATTAGTTATTTGTTTTCTTTCTATGATGCAAGTTATTTTTAGGAGAATTAAGTAAGTACCTATGGGAATCAATTACATTATTGACTATATTATGAAAATATGTAGAATACTTATTTTTAATATCCTTCCAATATTTTTGTATTTGTTTTAGAACTCCTAATTCCATTCCCTCTTCATTGATATGAAAAATATTATAAGATAAGTTGACCAGAAAAATTCAAATTTAGTTTTATACATCTAAATAAGTAATGTACAGATTTAATATAATTGTAGATTTAATATATAACTGATACTTAATCAGTTAAACTTTTATAGACCATTCACTAATTTACTCAAACTTTTACTTAATGTAAGAATAATTCTATTCAGCTTTACTCAAATTTTTACTTAATATAAGAATAATTTCTTCCATTTAACTTAAATGAAACTAGTAGTATAAGTGATTCTAAATCATAAAGTTCTCTTCTTGAAAATTTTATTATGTTTGAAAGGAGGTTGTAATTTCTTCATCTTGGAAATTTATTCAAATTATGATTTAACTGTATTGATTTAGCAATCTCTACTTGAGCCATAATTAACTCTTAGAAAAAGAACCTAAAAATATTATTTATTTATTTATTTTTTGAGACAGAGTCTCGCTCTGTTTCCTGGGCTAGAGTGCCGTGGCATCAGGCTAGCTCACAGCAACCTCAAACTTCTGGGCTTAAGCAATCCTTCTCCCTCAGCCTCCCGAGTAGCTGGGACTACAGGCATGTGCCACCATGCCCGGCTAATTTTTTTCCTATATATATTTTTAGCTGTCCAAATCTTTCTTTCTATTTTTAGTAGAGACGGGGTCTTGCTCTTGCTCAGGCTGGCCTCGAACTTCTGACCTCGAGCGATCCTCCCGCCTCGGCCTCCCAGAGTGCTAGGATTACAGGTGTGAGCCACCGTGCCTGGCCAAAATATTTTTTATTATCCTGAAAATTCATATTTAGTCTTTATAGTCAGTTGTTTTCAAGTTCTAAAAGCCATTTACAAAGACTTGGAGATATGTAAGTTGGGTATTTGAATAACAATATACTTTCAAGTTTTTTGTAATGAAGAAATTTAAAGTTTCAGGTATGGCCTTCAAAGATGATAAACAATGAATTTTTGATTTTTCAAAAACATATTTTCAAAGTATTAAAAAACACATTTCCTTTCTATAGTGATAAGTCCCTGAAAGAAACTGTTACTCTTGAAGATGGACGAATTGGAGAAAGACCAGAAATAATTTATCACGTAATTCACACTATTTTATTGGGTTCTCTTGCAATGGTTATGGAAGGGTAAGTGTACTTTATTTGATCTGTTTGTTTTTATAAAGATTGTCCTTTATAATAGTAATAAATGGATATATTCAAGAATACATTTATAAAACTTTTAAAAACACAGAACATATTCAGTGATGATCACTGGTAAAAGAAAAACTAAAAATCTATAAACTTTCTTAATCTAACTATTACAAAGATATTTATAGTACAATGAACTGACATTTACTTATTCATTCATTTGTTTAAAAACTATTGAACGTCTTCCAAGGTCTAGGTATTGTGCTAGGTGCTAAAGACAGTGATAGGCAAAAGTGGACACACAGTCTCTAATGTTATGTAACTTACAGCCTAATGGAGGTGAAATATCTTGCACTATATATTTTTAAGTCTTCAGCTTTCAAACTTCCCTTGTTCCTGCTTTTATAGTAGGAGATATAAAAATATATAAGATAGGATTCCCCTTCCCTGAAGCCCATGGTCGTGCTGGGTAATTGCAATCTTCAAGAGTCCCTAAAACCACCCTTACTTCTGGTCCCAGCTGCAAGTTTGGGAGTCCCCCAAACCACCCTCAGGTTCAGTAACTGCCTAGGACTCACAGAACTCAGAAAAGTCAGTATACTCACTCACAGTTTATTACAGTGAAAGGATACAGACTAAATTCAGCAGAGGAAAGAGATACATAGGGCAGGGTCCAGAAGACACCAAGGCACAGAACTACCAGTTGTCCCCTCCCAGTGGAGTTGTGCAGATAGTGCTTGTTTCTCTCAGGAACAAAGTGTGACAGTACACACGGAGTACTGCCAAACAGGGACACTCACCCAAGCCTTGTGTTCAGCGTTTTTGTTGGGGTTCAATTACATATATGTGGTTGACCACCTGTGTGGCTGATGTCAGTCTCCAGCCCCTGCGAAGGTTTAACTGATGCCACGTGGCCTAGGGCCCCCAACGTAAATTGCATTATTGGCATAGACTCTCAGGTATGACCCAAGCAAGGGTCCCAGGTAAACAAAGATACTTTTATCAGGCAAGAGATTACCTCCCTCCCAAGAGTTGAAGACAAAGGCCAAATCTCCCTCTCTCTCTCTTTTTTTTTTTTTTTTTTTTTTGAGACAGAGTCTCACTCTGTTGCCCGGGCTAGAGTGCCATGGTGTCAGCCTCGCTCACAGCAACCTCAAACTCCTGGGCTCAACCAATCCTACTGCCTCAGCCTCCTGAGTAGCTGGGACTACAGGCATGTGCCACCACACCTGGCTAATTTTTTCTATATATTTTTAGTTGTCCAGCTAATTTCTTTCTATTTTTTTAGTAGAGACGGAGTCTCGCTCTTGCTTGGGCTGGTCTCGAACTCCTGAGCTCAAACAATCCTCCCGCCTCCTCCCAGAGTGCTAGGATTACAGGTGTGAGCTACCACGCCCGACCCCAAATCTCTCTTTAGTCAAGGTTAATCCTTTAGTGTACAATAGGTAAGATGCATAAAAATAAATATAATAAAAGTCAATGTATGAGATTCTTTGCTTATTAACATTAATTATCCTTAAATTATAATTCATATCAGAGCATCTCATCTTTTTCTGGATGAAAGAGGAAAATCTTACCATGTTTAGAAATTTGCAGTTTTATAATTCTGTCTATATTAGACAGGTTACTTGTATAGAAACTAAATGTTTAAAAGCATGAAAATCATTACGTTTAAATTATTTAAAAATTATGCTAAAAAAGCATGTAACAAAATTTAACATGTTAACCATTTTTAAATGTACAGTTCAGTAGTGTTAAGTATATTCACACATTGTTGTATAGCAGATCTCCAGAAATTTTTCATCTTGCAAATCTAAAACTTAATATCCATTAAACAACTCCCCCTTCTCCCTTACCCTTAAGCCCTGGTAACACCATTCTATTTTCTGCTTTTATGAGTTTGACTACTTTAGATACCTCATATAATTGAAATCATATAGTATTTACCTTTTTGTGACTGGCTTATTTCATTTAGTTAATGTCATCAAGGTTAATCCATGTTGTAACATGTGATAGGGTTTCTTTCTTTTTTAAGGCTGAGTAATATTCCCTGTGCATATTTGTTTATCCATTCATCCATCAGTAGACATTTGGGTTGCTTCCACCTCTTGGATATTGTAAATAGTGCTGCTGTGAAAATAGGTTTGCAAAGATCTCTTCGGGACCCAGCTTTCTTTCTTTTATTCTTTTTTTAATTAAAACAATTTTTTTTTCTTTTTTTAATTTTTTTTTATAGAGACTGGGTCTTGCTCTTGCTCAGGCTGGTCTTGAACTCCTGACCTCAAGCTATCTTCCACCTCAGCCTCCCAGAGTGTTAGGATTACAGGCATGAGCCACCATGCCTGACCTGGGACCCAGCTTTCAATTCTTTTGGATATATAACTAAAAGTGAGATTGCTGGATTGTGTGGTAGTTCTATTTTTAATTTTTTAAGGAAACTTAATGATATTTTCCATAGCAGTCACTCCATATTTCAATCCCACCAACAGTTCACAATGGTTCCAATATCCCCACATCCTTACTACACTTCACTATTCTCTGGTTTTTTGATAGTAGTCATTCCAATGGATGTAAAAATGGTATCTTGTGGTTTTGACTTGTATTTCTCTGGTGATTAATGCCATTCAGCATCTTTTTATACACTTGTTGGCTATTTGCATATCATCTCTGGAGAAATATTCAAGTCTTTTACCCATTTTTAATAGTGTTATTTGATTTTTTGTTATTGAGTTGTAGGCGTTTTTAAAATATATTTTGGATATTAATCTCTTATCAGATACATGATCTGCAAATATTTTCTCTCTGTAGGTTGCCTTTGCACTCTGTTGATTGGATTATATTTAACTTTTGGTATGTTCATCCCTACCTTTTTATGAAGGTATTCAAAATTATGTTATCCAAATTATTTAAGAATATATCATATTAAGTGAAAAAGCAGGTGTTCTGGAAAAACTCAAACCATGTTTTCCTCTGATCTCACACCACAACAATCAACACAGAAAACTTCTGTGACCAAATGTGTGTGTGGAAGTTTCTCTTGACCACCAAGCAAGCGGTCAGTTCTGCAGCAGACACCAACTGGGTGTCCTCCCATTCAGTTTTGATACTGTCTACCTGGAGAAAGCATCAGATCTCATGGGTTGAGTGCTCAGTTCTCAAAACCATATACTCATCTTCAGACACCAGTCGCAAGTCTTGGCCTCTGAAACTTCTGACCCAACTGGCTCTAAGTTGGGGTTCCTATGACTCCCACTTTGGGTTCAATTAATTTGGAAGAGTAGCTCACAGAACTCAGGGAAACAATTACATTTACTGATTTATTATAGAGCATATCACAAAGGATACAGATGAGATGGGTAGGATGAGATATAAGGGAAGGGGTGCAGAGCTTCCATGCCCTCCCTGGACGCCACTCTCACAGAGATTTTGTTTCCTGAAACCTGCTCTTCTGCGGCATAAAGCATCCAACATACAACAAAAGACTGTAACAGGGGCTGTGAGAGTTACGAGCATGAAACCCTGGATGAAAACATATATATTACAGCACTGCAGCAGGTTACAGCATGATCACAATCTTGCTAAAAATACTTATATGTATACATCAGAAGGTAATAAAGTGATTATATTGAATGATTAGATTATGTACAATTTTAAAATTTATGCCTCTATACTTTCTGGAGTTTTTTTATTTGTTTTTTGAGATAGAGTCTCACTCTGTGGCCTGGACTAGAGAGCAGTGGTGTCATCATAGCTCACTGCAGTCTCAAACACCCACGCTCAAGCAGTCTTCCTTTCTCAGCCTCCTGAGAAGCTGGGACTACAAGTGCATGCCACCATGCTCAGCTAATTCCCCCGCCCCATTAAAGGCAGGTGCCTGGCTGTTGCCCAGGCCGGTCTTGAACTCCTGTCCTCAAGTGATCCTCCTGCCTCAGCCTTCTGTGGTGCCTGGATTACAGGCAGGAGCCACCACTCCTGGCCTACCTTCTGGTATTTTCTAAATTTTTTACAGTCAGAATAAGATCAGTAATTTTAAAAGTTTAAAAAATCATAATGATTACTTCCCCCCATAAATACTGGCCTATTGTTCGTAAAGACAAACCAGTGTGATTGAAATATATTTAGTCATCTACCATTTAATCCTATACCAAATATGATTGAAATGTATTTAGGATCTAAATATGTTATCTGAGAATATTGAAAGAAAGGTGTCTCAATAGGGTGACATCCTGTTAGTAAAATCTCTATATAAATGCTATTATGCTGTTGGTTGTTAATTTCTGAGATTTCTAAAGGTAACTTGATTTTCTTTGATTAGTTAAAGCTAGGACTTTTAGAGTAAAGGTTCAATAAATTATACCATTTTCTTTGAAGTTTGGACTTAAATGTGAAATAAGACATAGGAGTAAGTTAGCTGGAGATGAAAACAACAACTTTTGATTGTGATAAAAGTTGCCTTGAGAACACTTCTTCTTGTGTGACCAAAAGAGCTTCTAGTATCTTTTACCTCAAGTTGAGCTTAGTTCCAAACTGCAGACCTTGCTGCCTGAAGGGGCAGAGCCTTGGTAAGCTTACTGCACCTGTGTATACTCTGTGTTGGATGCAGATTTGAAATATAGAAGTCTAGAAGGGTTTGAGCTAAGTGTGCTCACTTTCTTCTTGCACACTCACAAATCAGATAAATTGTTCCCATGAAGAGGAGTAATTAAGACTCTGAAGTAGAGGGATGAGAGTGGATGTAGGGAGAGGTGAATAATATGAATCCCATGTAAGATTTCTTAAATTAAATTTCTGTTTGTTTTGTTTATTTTAATTTTGAGACAGGGTTTTGCCCTGTCACCCAGGCTGGAGTGCAGTGGCATGATTTTAGCTCACTATAACCTTGAACTCCTGGGCTTCAGTGATACTATGCCTTAGTCTCCAGAGTAGCTAGGACTATCATCACCATGCTCGGCTAATCTTTTAATCTTTGGTAGAGATAAAGTTCTTGGAGTCTTGCTGTATTGCTCAGGTGATCCTCCTACCACAGCCTCCCAAAGTGCTGGGATTTACAGGCATGAGCCACCACACCCAGCCTGGCTGGGACATTTATATTTAGGGAAGTATTATAGTAGGAGAAAAGATGGGAAATGGGAGTCAAGGCCATATTTTAGAGGGCCCTGAAAACCATTTAAATGAGTTTTCATTTAATCCAGTGGGCACTAGGGAGCCACTAATGCTTTTTGAGCAGAAAATATCATATCATAGTTATATTTGAAAAAGATTTATTTGGCATTTGATTGAATTGGAGAAAAGTTGAAAGGCAGAGATGTTACTAAAGCAATAAAGTGGTGTGGAAGGGACAGATACAGAGAAATCAGTGGATTTAACATCAATGGACTAATCTCTAGAGCAGAGAGGTTGTGTTCTAGGGGATGTTATATACATATAATGTGAATGGGGTCCCCTGGAACTATAAACCAGACCCTAGTATTGCTTCTGGCTGGCTGGAAGTATAGATTGATATTTCCAGAAATGAGGAAGTGGAGATACTGATTGACTAGAGGAAGCTAGTATAATTCCTCTGTCTTACCAACAGGTATTCTGTATATGCCTACTACTTCTCACAAGGCCTGAGTTAGTATTTACTTTTTAAAAACCTTCATTAACTATATCCTTCTCAAATTGGTTATTTCACATTTACATAACCCTAGATCTTATATAAATTTTCTTATACTTATTTTCTAATTGTTTTCTGTATGTTCAGTTTTATTTCATCTTGATAAAAAGCTCCCTGAGGGCTGTTACTCTTCTTTCCTTTCTAGTACTACAATCAGTTTGCAGTGCATGATCAATAAATGTTTATTAAATAAATGAATATTTCTTTATTTTCTCCATTCTGTAGCTTTGCTGTTTTATAAAACAATAATAGATAACATTTATACTTTGACCTGAGATTCTTCTTGTCTCTTCTGAGTTAATACCAAGAAATATATCATGGAAGGATCTAGTTGTTCTCCTTAGTATTAATTACAGAAATTATCTCCTGGAATGTTATTTTCTCTTGATAATCTGTATGAAGCACTGATATCTGTAAATTTTTCTAAATGCTTCCTCTTCCATTTTCAGCTTTTACCGTCTCCCATGGGATGGGGTCCTTTTGTTTTCTTTGTAGGCTACAACGTAATGTACTTTCTTTTATTTATACAAAAAGTTCATTTTTCGGTACACCTGGATTTTTAATCTTTTTAAGACCCCCAATTCTTTTTCTTTTTCTTTTTTTTTTTTAATGAAGGGGGAGGAATGAGGTTCATTTCCCCCCCCCCTTTTTTTTTTTGAGACAGAGTCTCACTCTGTCACTCTGGGTAGGGTGCAGTGGTATCATCATAGCTCACTGCAACCTCAAACTCCTGTCCTCAAGGGATCTTCCTGCCTCTGTCTCCCAAGTAGCTGGGACTACAGGCACTTGCCATGACGCCCGGCTAATTTTTCTGTTTTTTTAAGTAGAGACGGGGGTCTCCGTCTTGCTCAGGCTGGTCTCAGACTCCTTAGCTGAAGCAATCTTTCCTCCTCAGCCTCCCAGAGTGCTAGGATTACAGGCATGAGCCACTGTAAGGAGCCTAAGAGCCCCAATTTTTAATCTTTCTTTTTTAAAACTTAATCTCAAAAGTAATATATACAGATTATAACAAACTCAAATAATAGAGAAATATATGAAGTAAAAAATGAAAATCCCTCCATCCCATTCTTCAGGGATCACTACTCTTAGCAATGTCTTTCCAGGTATTATTTTTTGCTGGTACCATATATCTACATTTAAAAAAATAAAAAGCAAAAAACTAGGGTAACACTGTACATGAAGTTCTGCATTTTGCTTTTTTGTTTTTCATAATAATTTATTTAATGAATACTTATTGAAGGACACTCAGGTTGTTTCCACTTTCTTTGCTATTAAAACAACATGCTACAGTTAAAACCCTTGCATGTATATCTTTATATACTGATGCTAATGTATCTGTAGGCTAGATTACTAGAAATGGCATTGCCTATCTTGCGGTATTTTAAATTATTATAGGTTCTGCCAAATTGCCTTCTGAAAAAGCTATAACAGTTTATATACTATCGAAGAGTACAATTTTGCTACACTCTCATCAGTATTAATGCTTTAAAATAAAATATCCTCATTTGGTAACCCACATGTCTTGATTATTTAAGAACTGGATAACAATCTGTTGCTGAAAATTAGAGGCTAAGCTTTTTCATTCTTCTTTAACATTTTGGTATTTTCATGGGTAGTAGGAAAGAACTCATGCAAGAGAAATTAGATAATAATGATGTCCATAGGGTGTCTTATATGTGACTCTTTTTGGTTTTTTCAGCTTGAAATACATCTGGATTCCTTATGTGTGTGTGTTAGCAGCATTTGGTGTATGTTCTCCTGAACTTTGGATGACACTTTTCAAATGGCTTCGATTAAGAACTGTACACCCAATATTGTTGGTGAGATGATATTTTGTGTAAAGTACTTGTTTCTCTTCCAGTTATATAAAATCAAATGCTAATAAATGGAAACCACCTTGAATACAATTGAAATAGCATGAGTAAATCACATTATGACTTACAGGTAGAAAAACAGATCCTGTGAAAAACATTTTTAAAAAGTAATATATTTTAATGCATACGACTTAAAAAATAAAAAGTAACAATACAAGTGAATCAGTAGTGTAAGAGACTATCAAGAATTAATTTTTATAATATCTTTTTTTTTTATTTAGAACTATGGTGTATTTTCTATGTGAGTGGAACATTATACTGTGCCTACTATGTGCTATATGCTTGGAATACAAAGATAAAAAAATCATGATTAATTTCATCTAGTAGATTATAGTCTCTTGGGCATAAAAACAGATAATAAGATGTATTCACAGGATGCTGTTAGAACACAGAGAAGGGCTACTTGATTCAGTGTTAGGGACTCACAGAAAACCTTCCAATCTGAGATTTGAAAGATTCAGTTATTAGGCAAATGAAAGGGAAAGAAAGGATATTCCTGGTAGAATGAAGAAGTAGAGAGGCAGGCAAAGAACATGATATAATCAAAGGGGATAAAAACAGAGACCAAAAAAGCATGGCATATTTAGTTTTATTGACATATAAAGTAGGGGTGGTCAAGAAGTGAGACTGGAGAAGTGGAAGATGTTGGAGTCATGGTGGCCTTGGGTGTCATACTGTGGAGCTTGGTCTTGTCCTCTGGGCAGTAGGATGGCATTGAAATTTGTGTGCCTTGTGGAGGGTGAGTCAGACTTACATTTTCTAATAGCTCACTCTTACAAGTCTGTGAAGGATAGGCTTAAAGTTAACAGACTTAAGTCAGGAAGGTGGAGGCCATGGTGGGTAGAAGAAATAGAAGTTTTAATTTATTGAATGTTCATTATGTGTCAGTTACTGTTTGAAGCATTTCACATGCTATTCAATGTTAGATTTTATTACCTCTGTTTTATAGATAGAGAAACTAAGGCTTAAATTGGTTAAGTAACTTGCTTGACATTATAGAGTTTGTAAGTATGGAAACCATGATTCATACCAGGTTTTTCTGACTCCAAAGCCTATTCAATTAGTACATTGAAGTGAAAAAAAAAAGTAGTTAGAAAAGAAGATTAATAAGACTGAGTGTTTGCTTTAAGTATGGGTTAATAAGGAAGAGGGAGAAGTCATGGATGTTTCCTAGGTTCTGCTCTGTGTGATTGTGGGTCATCGGGTCACCACCAACAACTTGTTAGCTTTTAATGTACCAGTTCAGTATCCTTTGTGAGCTCTTTATAACATAAATTCCTGTCAGAATTTTCAAATATTGATTTGCTATTTGAAATATTACTATGAGCATTACCTTTTTTAATGTTCTGCCTTACGTTTTTTTAGTAAATATGTATGTCTTCCTATACCTCCAGCTTAATAAGTCTGAAATTCATTAACCTTTGCCCTTCTCACCCTGTGAACTAGGTTCTATGCTGACTTCAGTTTCTTTGAAAGTTTTATAATGATAAGGATATGTGATTGGTCATAGAGTCAGTGTCTGGTACCTCTAAGTATATTTTGAAATATATTTATCCATAGCTCTTTTTGCTTTAATATTTTAGGCACTTATTCTGAGCATGGCTGTGCCCACTATTATAGGTCTCAGTTTATGGAAAGAGGTAAGAATATCAGATTTTTGTATTACTAAAAAGTACTTTACACGATAGTGATATATTTATATGTGTGGGTATGAAACATTGAGACACTATTCTACAAAATAAAATGTGATATTCTTAGTAATGCTTAATTTCCTTATCATTAGGAAATAATAGAAAAGCTAAAACATTTTTAGAATGCAATTTTGTGTAGTTTAATTGCTATTAATTCAGTTTATAATTGGCAAAGGAAACTGCTGAATAAATAGATCTTAATAATAAAGAATCATTGGGTATGGTGGCTCACATCTATAATTCCATTACTTTGGGAGGTCAAGGTGGGAGGTTTGCTTCAGGCCAGGAGTTGGAGACCAGCCTGAGTAACATAGTGAGACCCCATCTCTTCAAAAAAATTTTAAAATTAGCCAGGCATGGTGACATGCATCTGTAGTCCCAGCTACTTGGGAGGCTGAGGCAGAAGGATCGCTTGAGCCCAGGAGTTTGAGGTTGCAGTGAGGTATGATGATACCACTGCACTCTAGCCTGGGCAACAGAGCAAGACCCTATCTCAAAATAAATAAATATTAAAAAATATTTTGGCAACTCCACAATTTTAATATCTATAAGGTGATATAAATTCTTTGGCTTTTCATAATGTAACATGAAACCTATTATCACTAAACTTGCAAATTATTTGACCTGAAATTTGTTTATTTATGTATTTATTTAGTGTGTGTGCATGAAGGATACAACTGATGATTAATTTATCATTGTTTGGTAATGACAAAATTATTTATGGAGTCTTGGCAGTGAATTAACCATAGCATAGGCTAGATTATTTGGATTGCAAGGAATAAACAGGTGGCTGAAAGAAAGCAAAGAGATCCATGACTTTTTTTTCCATGAGAAGAGTGTTGTAATATCGTTTGCCTGAAGTTAGTCTCTTTAGTCTTTTGAAATACTCTGGAACAGATTTAAACTTTCAATTACTTACACCTTTTGGGGATTTTGTTTTGCATTTTAGTTTTTTCCAAGATTAATGACAGAGTTAACAGAACTACAGGAATTCTATGACCCAGATACAGTGGAACTTATGACCTGGATAAAGTAAGAAATGAACTGGCCAAGATTATTGTTAAGCTATGTTAATTATTGCATGCTATATGATGGATTCAGGGGAAATAATAAATTTATATGTTTCTAAATTCTTCTTATAAAACTCAGGTATTTTATGTTTTTAGGGATATTTAGTTTTTGATTGGACATTATTATTCTAATTTTATAATTAAACTCATCCCCTTGGGCTTGAAAATATATGAGATCTGAGACTCCCACTATCAAACATCTAGAAATACAGCATAAAAAAAGAACAGATATCCTTTTATTTAGATAGTCAAGAGGATGCCTCTTTTGTCCTGGGTTGGAGACAGATAGGTGGTGGATTGGTAGTTTTGATAACCAAGGGGTTTAGAATTTAATGCTCACATAAGACAGGAGATGTGGTCTTGGGCCTATGGAAGAAGGGAGTTGGCATTGAGACCCCCCCCAAAACACACAAATATAACTCAGGGACCCTCAAAAGTCTACACTGTCAGTGAAAAGATGCAATAACAAAATATCCACCACGTGGTAGAAAAAGATGATGAGAAAACACATTTCTCTTGGCTTCAGCCCTTGGTCAAAAAAGTTTCCCATCTGAATTTGTAGCAATAGATCTGAATTCATGTGGTTTTGTAGTTTGAAATTATACTTGTCTAATCCAGGAAACCCCAGATTGAGAAATTAACATAAAAATGTTTTGGGCTGGTCTGGGATGCCTGATACATCCTCAACTCAGGCTACACAGAATTCAGTAAATAAAGTTTCATGAAGTTGAGCTCCAAAATTACAAAGCACTTGAAGAAACAATTCAGCACAACCAAGTATCAGCTGTTATTTGTGATAAACAGCAGAGTTAGACCTGTCCAATTTCTGATAATAAAATTTGTTTGTATCATTTAGCATTTGCTACCTAAGACTACCACAAAACTTAGTGGCTTACAAACAGTAAACATTTGTTATTTCACACCATTTTGAAGGTCAGGAGGGTGGAGGCAGTGGGGAGGATTCTGGTGTGGCTCATTCCAGCTTGGAGTGGATAGTCTGGAATGGCCTGTCTCATATGCCTGGGGTTGGCTAGGTGTCAGCTAAGGGGATCAAATTGACTTGGTCCACTATCTCTTATCACCTAGTAGGTTATTCCAGGCTTGTTCACAAGGTAGTTAGTTGTAGAGTTCCCAAGAGCAGCAAGAGAGGGGTCTCAATGTCAAGCATGTTTTAAGTCTCTGCTTACATTATGCTTGCTATCTGTTGGCCAATGCAGGTCACATGACCAAGGTCAATGGTTCCCTCCAAGACCATGGCTATGGATAGAGAAATTATTGCAGCCATTTTTATAACCAATCTACTCCATTGATGGAGATTATGAAATAACTACGTTGAAAATTATTAAAGACATAAAAGAAGAAATGAAAACATGAAAAAGGAATAAAACACTATTTAAAAAAAAGCCCAGGAAAATATGGGAAAAAAAGACAAAATGTTTCTAAGAATGAGGAATAGGTTTATAGAATAGGTAATAGAAATGAGAATAGTCTTATTATAATGTCAGTTGCTATAAAGATACCCCTTGTATGCATAAAAATTGTTTTGTTTAGATCACCCGTAACTATTACCCATTAATACTTTTTGTGAATTGTATTTTGCCATTGTGGAGCACTGACTATACAGCCTTGTGTTGTCCATTAACAAAAGAGGAAGTTACATCTCTGTGTGTGATTTACCACAGTATTTTAAAAAACATAGCAAAGGCCTGAACAACTGTACAGTTGAATATTAATGTTGCTGTGGTGTAATTATTCTGTTTTGTGTTTATTTCCTCACTACTGAGGACAGTGGCCATGTGCCATGTCTTTATTTCTAGAGGCTGGCACTATCCCTAGCACAAAGCAGGTCGGTGCTTAATGTTGAATACAAGGAGTGAATAAATAAGTGAAGGCTTAGAGCTGCCCTTTGGGACCTGTTTCTAGGTTACCCGCCTTGAAAGTGGCATCTATCTGGGACTTCAGATCATGATTTAGAGTGGAGAAGTCCTATATGTGTTATCTGCAGACAGGCACATAGGTAAAGATAGGGAAGGAGCAGGAAGAGAGATGGATCTGGAAGGAGTTGTGTTATGGTGGCTAATATTTGCAAAAGATGAACTTGAGAATTTACAGCATCACCACTAAACACTATCTAAAGTAGTATATTCTTGTCACATCCCCTTAACCTGCTTTATCACATTATTACCAGCTGACACATATATATATTTACTTATTGTCTCCCCATGCTTCCTCTTTTTTGAAAAAGTTTCTGGGGCCGGGTGAGGTGGGTGGCTCACGCCTGTAATCCTAGCACTCTGGGAGGCTGAGGCAGGAGGATTGCTTGAGCTCAGGAGTTCGAGAACAGCCCGAGCAAGAGTGAGACGCCATCTCTACTAAAAATAGAAAGAAATTAGCCAAACAACTAAAAAAAAAAAAAAGAAAGAAAGAAAAAATTAGCCGGGCATGGTAGCATGTGCCTGTAGTCCCAGCTACCCGAGAGGCTGAGGCAGTAGGATTGCTTGAGCACAGGAGTTTGAGGTTGCTGTGAGCTAGGCTGATACCATGACACTCTAGCCTGGGCAACAGAGCGAGACTCTGTCTCAAAAAGAAAAAAAAAGTTTCTGTATCTTCAACACTCAAAACAGTGCCTGGTGCATAGTAGGTGCTCAATTATTTTTGAATGATTGTATAAATGAAATGAAAACTGACATTGCAACTTAGGTTGCCTGGTATTTCAAAGTTGTTATAAATCAGTGATCTAAATAGTATACTTGCCTTTTCAGTGTGTAAATCTTTATGGTTCTTTGCAGAAGGCAAGCTCCAGTTGCAGCTGTGTTTGCAGGGAGTCCACAGTTAATGGGTGCAATTAAATTATGCACTGGATGGACGGTGACAAGCTTGCCTCTTTATAATGATGATGATCTTCTCAAGAGAAATGAAAATGTAAGGCATTTAAAATTTTGCATTTGATCTTTTTCACAGCACTCTGTATTTTAGTATAGTCTATAGCAATGCATGTGTTCCTAGTTAGCCAGGGAAATCCAAAGAATTGTAGAAGAATTAACTAGCTTTAGTTTTTAAAAATCTGCATAATACAATACATTTAACCAAGGGCATAGACAAAAATTGAAGTATTACATCCTTTGTTTTAGGAATAGTATTGCTGTGTTTGTAATATTTCATAAAGGGAAACATTCTTTTGAAAATATTGTTCTCAATTAAATTATTGAAAGAAGGCTGTCAATGTCTTGATACACTTTGTCTTTCTAAGCTAAAATTCTATTACTGCTTATAAAACACTGATTTTTTTTTTAAATGGGCATTAATAACTCAATGTAACATTAGAGTGATATCTAATTAAATACAGTTTAGAGAATTTATTATTTTGAATGTTTGGTGTGGATTTAAATGGTAACTTCATATCTGAAAGTAATGATCAACTGAACTTTAGTTCCCAATATTCTGTTTTTCACTTAGAGAATTTTATATAGTGTTTAAGTATACTCTAAGCTAAAGAAGAAATATAGAAAATAGAGGTTAAGAATGCGGACTCTGAAATTAGAGTATCTGGACTGAAATGCTCTATGTATTAGTTTTATCACCTTGAGCAAGTTACTGAATTTGAAAAGAAAAATAGTTCTCACCTGCTTGGGAGAATTAAATGAGAGAATGTATTATACTATGCCTGAAACAGTAAAATTTAAAACTTAGCTATTATTATGTTGTTATTTACTATTAAATTATAATTGTATGTACACACACAAGGTACAAAAAGGAGTTCAAAAGCAGGAGCAATCAATTCTGCCTACAAAAATCCAAGAAGTTGTCATAAAGAGCAGTTCCTTGATCTGGGTTTTGAAGGATGATTAGAAACTTGTTTGGAAAAGGTATATATCTGATTCCAGGCTGAAAAAGTAACGTGAGCCAAGAAATTTGTATGGTCATGAAACTAGAAAATAAAATGAGGCCAAGTTCTGAAGGACCTGGAATGTCATGCTAAAGAATTTAGACTTATCCTTGAGGTAATTGGGAAACATCAAAGACCTTTAATAAGCCTAGCAGTGTAATGATTAGATCTGTTTTAGGGAGTTAATTATGGGGCCGGGCATGGTGCCTGACGCGTGTAATCCTAGCACTTTGAGAGGCTGAGGTGGGAGCATTGCTTGAGGCTTACAGTTCCAGACCAACCTGGGCAACATAGAGAGACCCTCTCTTTACGAAAAATTCTTAAAAAGAGAGTTTTGTGATCACCACAGAGAGAACAGACTGAGGTAGGCAGGGGAGAGATCAGAGATGAGGAGATCTACCTGAGAGTGATTTCCCTAAGAGACAACAGCTATCTCTGATTTGTATTTGCTATACTTTGAGAAGATAAGAGTTTCTTAGGCAGAATATAGACAGCATATTCCTGAACTTTAGTTTTTGTGGATTTAAAACAGCCAACTCTGATTTTGTTCTTTTTCTAATAGGGAATTTCAGAATCACTTGTAATTAGGTCAGAGTTCTAGTTAGGTTCTAATTAAATTTAAACATTTTAGGATTTTAAATTTTTTGTAACTTGACTATGAGAATAACAATCATGTTTTTTTCCAAACCTTTGTCTTTCTGTATGGTACCTAGTACATAGTAGGTGCTGAATAAGTTTGTTGTTAAAACTAAAATCCAACTTGAGCTACATAAATGAGACCATGTCATTTAAATTAGACACTATCTCTAATTCATAATATGTGGCCAATCTTTGTATAATCCCTTAAGCCAATGATTCTCAACCTGGGACATTTATGCCCCCAGGGAACATTTGGCAATATGTGGAGATATTTTTGAATGTCACAACAGGAGAAGGAATTCTATAGGCATTGAGTGGGTAGAGACCAGGGATGCTGGTAAACATCCTACAGTGCACAGAACAGCCTCCTTCCTGTCCCAGCAAAGAATTATCTAAAATGTTAATAATGTCAATGTTGAGCAACTCTTCTCTAGGCTGTCAGTAATGTTATTGCCATTGCATGGAAGGGTTGTTTTTTTCAATACCCTAATAGTATGTTACAGTTTCTTAAAACCTAAAAATAAATAAAAACATATGTAAACAACTATTAATAGTTATAGGCTGGATAGAATAGAACTATTCCCATTGAAAATTATTTAGCACAGTGAAATGAGTGAGAAACTTCTTAACTAGTTAGCATTCTGTGTGTGCCACAGAATGTTCAGGTAGGTATCCCTAGCGTGTTAGTGGACATTAAACCTGAAGGTGCCAGATAGATAGCCAGCAACTGTGACTTGTTGTAGGCAGCTATTGAGTGTTCTGCAAGTAGATTGGAACCTTGTCCAATCTAGATTTCAAATCTCAGTATTTTGGGGATGAATAGTATATGGTATTTTGGGCCTAACATTTATGATTTTATTATTTTCTGTAGGATAATCAGAGCTAATCCAATGTTAGCATTTCAGAAAAACTGAAAAATCTTATTATCTAATAAGATCCAGAGCTTTATCTAATAAGGTCAGCAAAGTTGTATGGAAAACACCACAGAAGGAAGACATGAGTTTTAAGTATCCTTGCTTATTCAGTATTTTGTGACAATGATCAAATTATTTTTAACCTTACTGACTCTGTCTCATGTGTAAAATAAGTACAAAATACTCTAATACATGTTAATGAAAAAGATTAAAGGAACTATTACAACTCAATAATAAAAAAGACAACCCAATTAAAAAATGGGCAAAGGACTTGAATAGACATTTCTCCAAACAAGATATACAAATGAAAAGGTGCTCAGGCTCATTAGCCATTAGGGAAATGCAAGTCAGATCCGCAATTAGCTACTACTTCAGACCCAGTAGGATAGCTATAATGAAAACGTTTTGTCAAGGATATGGAGAAATTTGAATCCTAGTTCACTGTTGGTAGAAATATAAAATGGTACAACTGCTTTGGAAGCCAGTCTGGCAGTTCCGCACAAAGTTAACAACAGAGTTACCGTAGGATCCAGCAGTTGTACTTTAGATGTGTATACCCAAGAGAAATGAAAATATGTATCTGCACAAAAACTTGTACGTGAATGTTCATTGCAGCATTATTTGTAATAGCTGAAGTGGAAACAAATGTCCATCAACTGATGAATGGATAAATAAATGTGGTATATCCTTGCAATGGAATATTATTTGGCATTAAAAAGGAATGAAATACTGATACATGCTACAACATGGATGAACCTCGAAGGCATTATACTAAGTAAAAGAAGCTAGTCACAAAGGACCACATATTGTATGCTTCCACTTATATGAAATGTCCAGAATAGCTACATTTATAGAAAGAGACAGGGATTGGGGGATGCCAACTAAGAGGTATAAGGTTTCTTTTCTGGGGTAGTGCAAATGATCTAAAATCTGTTGTGCTGATAGATGTACACCTCTGTAAATATACTAAAAACCATCAAATTATAGTAAGTAGATTATATAGTAAGTGAACTAAATCTTAATAAAGCTGTTTTTAAAAAAAGATTAAAAGAAGATATAATATAAAAGGCAATTTGGGTTTATAATAATACAACAAATAATAATTTTTGTCATTGTCTTAGATAAAGGTATAATATCCAGAGATAGAGTTATGAGCAGTCTAAAAGACATTAATTACAAAACTATAGCTTTAAAAGTCACGGGTTTTATTTTAGCAGCAAGTTGTTGCTTTTATTTTCTGTTTCCTTCAGTTTTATCTATTGAACAAGTCTTTTCTAATTGGCAAGAATGTAAAAATACTTTAAAATAGTTATAGAATATGAATTAATTATGGGTTTATTAGAGATAAACTATTGTGAATTTAATTTCTTTGACTAAAATTTTATTTATTGAAATTTAGCACTGGAAAATTATGACAAAGGTCACCCATCCCATTCTCTCATTATGAAAATTAGAAAATTGAGGCCTAGTAAAACAAATCATTTTTTCAGTGCTTTATGGAGTTTTTAGTATTCTTAGTCCATTTTTCAAAATCTACCAGACCTAACTTGGTACAATTTATTACCATGTCATTTGTGAACATAAAATAAAAATCTAAATAGCTAAAAATTTTAAGAATAAACTTTTAATTTTGGGGGGGAGAGGAGGGCAAGGGCAGTATACATAACCTAAACTTTTGTACCCCCATAATAGGCTGAAATAAAAATAAAATTTTAAAAAAACTTTTAATTTTGGAATAACTTTAGGTTTACAGAAAGGTTGCAAATATACTACAGAGAGTTCCTGTGTACCCTTCACCCAGCTTTCCTCTAATGTTAACACTTTACATAACCATGATATATTTTGCAAATTAAGAAATTAACATTGCTACAATACCATTAACTAAACTTTAGATTTTATTTGAATTTCATCAGATTTTCCACTAATGTCCTTTTTCGGTTCCCACAGCCAGTCTAAGAAACCACATTGCATTTAGTGATTGAAAAAAATGTTTTAATTTGAAGTGTGTTTAGAATTTATTCTTTTTGAGGAGAAAATTTTAGGGTGGAATTTTCCAAGTATGGTTTACTATTAAGATGTTAATAAGCATTAATGTGGATACATAAGTTCTATGAATAAATGTTTCATTAAACATGAACTGTATGCCTGGCACTATTCCGGGTGCTAAGGATAGGGTCCTTGCTCTCCTGCAACACAGTTGGGAAATAAACAACAGACAACCGTAAAACAATTCTTAGAGCATCCTGCAAGACTAATGTTTATGGAACACACTTTAAGAAATCCATCTGTTTAGATGTTCTTCCATTAGATTATTGGTGGTGGCTAAATTTGCTTAAATTATTTCCCATTTACTTTGCATATTACAGTGGAATATTTTGAATATTTTAATCATGAGAATACACTTAATCACACAACACACATATATGTATACATACACACATATAGAGAGAGAGTCTTTGCTTTTTATATATTTATTTCAGCTCAAGTAGGTTAATAGTTTTTCCTCAGAAAATTACTCCTAAGTTCTTAAGTTTCTATGTTCTATAGAACATATGAAGGATGGTCTTGAGAAGCTTAAGTGCGCATAATTTATATAAATCTGGAAAATTTATTTCTGATCAGAAGTGATCTTTATCTTTAAACTCTTCTCGTATCACAATTTTTATTCACAACACAAAAATCAAAGATCATAACAGTAAATTTTTAAAAAGAAAAAATCCACCTGTCATGTTTTTGCCCCAATTTTCAAAATTTTTTATATTCCCTAGTCTGTGTCTATGTACATCACATATTTTTATATGGTTGTCATTAGAATTGCATAATATGATTTAGAATTTAATTACATACCACATTATATTTGCTATTTGTTTTATAGTTAGTCTTGACTGCTATGAAACGTGAGTATAAGCTTCACGAGGGCAGAAATCAAGTCTTGGCTAGGCGCGGTGGTGCACACCTGTAATCCTAGCACTCTGGGAGGCCGAGGTGGGTGGATCGTTTGAGCTCGGGAGTTCGAGACCAGCCCGAGCAAGAGCAAGACCCTGTCTCTACTAAAAAAATAGAAAGAAATTAGCTGGACAACTAAAAATATATATAGAAAAAAAATTAGCCGGACATGGTGGCACATGGCTGTAGTCCCACCTACTGGGGAGGCTGAGGCAAGGGGATGGTTTGAGCCCAGGAGTTTGAGGTTGCTGTGAGCTAGGATGATGCAAAGGCACTCTAGCCCGGGCAAAGGAGTGAGACTCTGTAAAAAAAAAAAAAAAAAAAAAAATCAAGTCTTAGTGAATATCTTTATTTTCCATAATATAGTACTCAGTACTAAGGATATAGTAGATGCTCAACATACAGTTTTGATTAATGGAAGTTTTAAATGCTTTTTAAAATAATTTTAATTATATTCTTTCAGATCTACCAAATCTATTCAAAACGATCTGCCGAGGATATTTATAAAATACTGACATCCTACAAAGCTAATTACCTAATTGTGGAGGATGCTATCTGCAATGAGGTCGGAACCATGAGAGGCTGTAGGGTTAAAGATTTATTAGACATTGCAAATGGCCATGTAAGTAACCATTTATTTGGAAAGTTAATTATTTTTTAGAAAAATGACTATTTAAACTGGTAATCATCAAACTTTATTTTTGGAACTTAAGAATATAATTAAGAGTTATATAATAATGGTGAGAACGTATTCAAAGTAGTTTGAAGTATTTTTAAATATACAAAAGTTGAACATTTTTATTAAAAAAATAGTAATTTTACCAATACCTAAATTCATTATTCATTGCCTGTACTTGTGCAGGGTTCAACATTTATATACAAAAGAATGGCATAATTTGATTTGAATGATGATATTATTTTAACTTATAATAATCTAAAGAACAGCTGGGTAAATTGTTACATTCTTATATTGAGAAATTACTTAGAATTTGATTCATATCCAGAAAAATTACTTACTAAATTAACACAGTGCCTATCCATTGATTCCTTATTATCCACAAAAATGAGTGTATTCAGCGCCACTTTAGTTGTTAGGATTTAGCTGTATCTTAATTTCTACATTGATTTCAGCTATGTTACCAACCTGTTTTACCAAGCTATTTTACCATGCAGTGGATATACTGTATATCTGGTAACCAAGAAGACTGACAGGGGAGTTTGTGTATCTGGTAATTAGCATTGGCTGGAATGAATGCCTTGACTCCTGAGAGGATCTTAGGAAAAGTTTAGTAGGTCATTTTAAGTTGTAGAGCACATTCTGTTCAAGTTGCAGCCAAGATTTTTTCTGTCCCTTCCTAAATAATCATAGCTCTTTGTCTTATCATCTGAGATCAGTTTGGGGGTGGGAAATTAGTTTTTGTGATTTCTGCCTTTGTTTTCTTCATGACTCCTTAATCTTGTAATATAAACTTATTCTGTTTTATGCTGCATGTATTTTGAATTTTCTCTGTTGGCATTTGAGGCTGTGAACTTTGGTTATTGGTGACAAAATGGAATTTTATTAAACATTGGATATGGTATTCAGTAATTACTTCTATAATATATTGCTGTCTGCTATCCAGAACCTTTCTATTCTGCTCTTGGCTGCCCACTTTCTCTATTCTGAAGATCAGATTACTTCTCCTTTTCATGTAATGCCAGGCCTGGACTTAAGTTAATCCATCCTTTTACTCTTAAAGTTGGCTCTCTGACATCTTTCATAGGCATTAAAATAATACTTAGGGCCGGGCGCGGTGGCTCACGCCTGTAATCCTAGCACTCTGGGAGGCCAAGGTGGGTGGATCGCTCGAGGTCAGGAGTTCGAGACCAGCTTGAGCAAGGGCGAGACCCCGTCTCTACTAAAAATAGAAAGAAATTATCTGGCCAACTAAAAATATATATAGATAAAATTAGCCGGGCATGGTGGCACATGCCTGTAGTCCCAGCTACTCGGGAGGCTGAGGCAGGAAGATTGCTTGAGCCCAGGAGTTTGAGGTTGCTGTGAGCTAGGCTGACGCCACAGCACACACTCTAGCCCAGGCAACAAAGCGAGACTCTGTCTCAAAAAAAAAAATAAAATAAAATAAAAATAATAATACTTAGTATTTTATTATAAAAATGCCCTCAGGCCAGTTAAGCTATCTTAGTGAACATCATTAGGTGAGAACATAAAGTTTTGCACTGGGCAAGTCACAAAAGCCTACTTGCTTATGAGAGCATTGTGAGTCAGTTCTACACACAGAGAAGAGTTTAAATATACATGAGGAATATAATATGTCCATTTCTCAGCCTTGGTAGGCTTCATGATAAGGTTCTTTAAAGCAATGATTATGAAAACATTGCCTTCTAAATTTTATGATGAAATCTTTTAAAAATTGGTAACGCTTTATACTGGTTTCTCAATCTCAAAGGGAAGTTCAGGAGTTTAGTGGGCATGGTGACTCACTTATGAAGAGGATTTTATTTGCTAAGTATGAGATATTTTACAGTCTATATTTAGCAATATATTTTTCATAAAAGTATAATTACTTGTACATTGATTATATTTCTTCTGTAAGTTTAACCAGCTTTGTAAGTTTAACCAGCTTTTTAATATTATGTTTCATATCTTTTGATAGGTGGTTTGTGAAGAAGGTGACAAGTTAACCCACTCAAAATATGGGCGATTTTGTCATGAGGTCAAAATTAACTATTCTCCATATGTGAATTATTTCACTAGAGTTTACTGGAACAGATCCTACTTTGTATATAAAATCAACACTGTGATATCCTTCCAGTCTTGAAAAATAACAGAGCCTTCATTTCAAAAACTTATACTACCCAAAGTAAAATGCGATTTTCTTCTGCCTACATGGTGTCTTTTATAGATCAGCGCATGGACATTTGAAATGTTGCTGCTGCTTTTCCCCTCCTGCTGTTAACTGGATCCATAGTTCTGTGGGAAATGTTAGAAGACCAAGCATTATTGTCTTTTGGTAAAATGTCAAATCTGTCATCTGCAGTATTTCAGACAAGTGTCTTCCTTACTATTATATGGTCTATTGCAACATTTCCCCCATAAGTCTTCATTCTGTCATAATACTGATCTTGAATTTGAATATGTTCAACGTCAGACTATATTTCTCAAATATAACATATAATAATACTTAATGTGATATAATTTTATAATGGAAGGAAAGAATTATTCTTACCTTCAAGCAAGTTTTTGAAGGTGTTTAATGGTTTATAACAGAACTGAAATTTTATAATAAAAAACTAATTTAAATGTTCACTAAAATATGTGGCATTTAAATTAACATAGAAATTATATAAAGAAAAGTGATTTTTAAGGATATACATAAAAATATATCCATAATTTTCCATGATATTGTTCTCATCATCTGCTGCTTATACAAGTGAGCACTTGTTTAGTAATACATAGTGCATGATATTGCATTTTATTATTTTATGACTGTCTATTAAGTGATTAGCTTTTTTCACTTATGTTCATTAATTTAATACCAGTTTAATCATGACAAACAATAACTGTTACCTATATATATTTTAAAATGGATATTTAAAACAACGTTGTTCAGATTTGACATACTTAACAAAATAAGGATATGGAGCATACAATCTATTTACATGTTTTCTACTGAATTATTAAGTAAAAAAATTAAGTCTTTATCAGAATAAGAATACGTACACTAAAATGAGCAACAATGTCTGGAGATACATGCAGATGCTATTAAATATACCTCTGCATACAGATATATTTATTATAAAACACATGTGATGTTATTTATGAAACTGTGATTCAGTCTTCAATATTAAGAACAAAACGACGATTATAGTAAAATTTACAACACGATTTCACAGTCTAAATGCTATGTTCCTTTAAGTTTTCTCGTATTTTTCATCATTTATTAAAAGAAATTCTAAAATAATTAATTTGGCCTTATAAAGAGATTCAGGATAGATGTAGCCTATATATGTATCATTTTAGTGTGTTGGGATGCATGTTTAGTTTTACCTTATACCTGTTCAGTGGGCAGGTTTTCAAAACTTTCACTTGTTAGAGTGCTGCAAAAATTGCATTTTAGTACTATAAATTACTACATTTATAGTAAGGAAGCATCTTTACATTGTCTTTATTTTCTGTAATATATATATTTTAAAAATTCATGCATTCTAAGACAAACTCTAGGATGCTTTGCTCTTTTGGAGCTTAAGAATTGTTTGATGGCAGTGTCTTATATCTGAGGCATTAGTTTCATTGGTTCTCATTTCACTCTTTTATGTAATTTTTTAACTATATTAAGATAATTGCAGGCACTGTACCTCAGGTTGACTCTGTATATCTAGTCACTGGTATTAAGCTTCAAGCCTTATGAAGATATTACCATAGTTACCTAAGTACACAGTGAATAGTCATGTGGTAGTACTTGTGATTAGAGCATGTAACACAATGTAATTTAAAACGCAGCTTGCATATTTTGAAGGGGAAATAAAACACCCTACGTTTTATGTATTGTGAAATATTTCCTTGATTTATATTAAGATCATATGTGCTGAATTAGTTTTGGTTTGTTTGACATACTAGTAAGTTGCTTTTGCCTCTGTCAACTTATTTCTTAAATAAAACAGATTTGGAGAAATTTTTAATTGAAAGTTTTAAATAATGAATTCTTTATTTAGCATCAGTTGAAAAGGAAAAGTAAGCTTGATTATAGAAATTATAATATTGGATATGAGAAATAAGCTTATTTGCTTCTATTTTAACTGTGGTTATAACAGTAGTACTACAAAACTGAGTAGGAAGCATTTAATTCGTTTCTTCACTTGTAGAGTAACACATGATTAAGAATTCTGCAAGTAATTCCACTTGGCTAACTTAACAGTTGTTAGGTGTGACAGTAAAGATCTACTATGAAAGGAGCAAAGTTTATGGGTTTTGGGTAAAAGGAATTTCTCAAAGAAATACAAAATATACTTTGCCCTTGATATTGCAAACCCATTGCAATAAGTGCCTTAACTTTATTTCTAAGTGTACTTTTTATTTTCCAAAAGAATATTATCCATTTCTTTCTTTCCATAAGAAAATTTTGGTAATTTTTCCTCATCTATAAGCACAAAAAAGAGTCTTCACTATACTATTTTCCCTATTAACTTTAATTTAGTAATAAGCAACTCTTTGTTAAGAGTAGAGATGGGATTTCTAGCTTCTTAAATTAATTTATTTAGCTTCCCAAATGCCAAACAATCCAACAAGTAAAACTTACTTGAATAAGGTATATGACATTGACTCTGTGCTGGTTTATATTTTGTAACTTTGGCATCTGTATCTTGGTGATTTTTGTTAGACTGGTAGAGTTTTACCATTGAAGGGATATGCACTGTACTTCAACACTACCTTTTTTCTTCGTTACTTTCTATGTATATAGACAGCATTTTTTTTTTTTCGGGACATTAACCCAAATCTCTAATAGCCTCAATGTTGTGACATTCTTCCTTACAGTCCAGATTGATTCAAAGAAAAGCAGAAATGGAAGTCAAAGTATGTTACAATTCAGGGCTGAAAAATAACTTTAAAAAAATAGATTATTAATTTCTTAAAGGACACTGTGAATAGCCATCTTATTAAGTTGTACTGTTTCTGAGAAATCAGTTGTTTGGGGCTCTTTCTATTTTTGAAATGTTAAAACATTTTGATGCTTTTTGTGAATAAAAGTAGTGCCTCTCTATACAATTGGTGGGGTTTGAAAAAGTATGTAAGTTGATTTTTTGGTAAATTTATTTTAAATGCTTTACTATTTAAAGGGCATATGTTATTAATTAATCTGTATATTTAAGAACGTTTTGTAAAGCAAATAACTGCGACCTGATTTACATCTCAATATATTTTTGCTTCATTTGTCCGGTTTTTAGAATGTATAATCTCTATTGTTGCTATTTGATAATAGTTTTAGATCCCAATATGTATTAGAATTACAGCTTGAAAAGCTGCAAGTAAAATTGAACAGCTTGTTGTCGAAATAATATCTTTTTATTAAGTTTCTGAATATATAGTGTTAACAGCTTACGAAATAAAATTAGATATGAAAATTACAAAGGAATATATATGACTCAACTATTTTTTGTCCATTAAGATTTCTAAACATAATACTTAGTTGTTTTTCATAATTAAAGAGAACATTTTGGAATCAGTTGCTGATTTTAGCACATAGACAACTTTGAATCATTTTGTTTATAAGTCTATTGATTGTGCGACATTTTAATCTTGGCATATATAATCCTATATGTAGTTCTATAAGAGATACACTGAATTTCTGACCATTCCATGTATTTAGTGGAATAATGGTATCACAAAAAAAACATGCATTCCAAACTTATAGTTTGAAATAACTCATAAACAACCCTTTCATATTTCAAGTTAATAGCTTTGTATGGCTATTTAATGCAGATGAATACAACCTTTATGCATATTGACCTTTGAGTAATATCTCTGACAATGTATATTTAGATTAAACATTTTCCTCCTGTAACTAATGCTACATCTTTACAAAGGTTGAAAGTTAATTTCAATAAATAAAAATCGTTTAAGAGAGTTGGGTTATAAACTAGTTTACTTCAGATTTTGTAATATGCAATATACTTCTATCAAGACTGAAATTCTTTCACGCTTAATTACCCTTCTTGTTTTGTTTCCATAATAAAACTTTTCAGAATTTTAAGTTGTCTTTTATTTGCATGTGAACTTTTTTGTTACAACTTTATTGAGATGTAATTAATATACTGTACAATTCACCCATTTAAAGTGTACAATTCAATGGTTTTTAGTACATTCACAGAGTTGTGCAATTATCACCACAGTCAGTTCTGAGACATTTTATCACCACCTTAAAGAAACTTCATACCCTTTGGCTGTCAAACCCAACCACTCCTTCCTCCCCAGCCTTGGGGAACCACTACTAATCTACTTTCTATCTCTACATTTGCCTATTCTAGACATTTTATATAAATGGAATCATATAATATGTGATCTCTTGTGACTGGCTTCTTTCACTTAGCATAACGTTTTTAAGGTTCATCCATGTCATTTCATTATCATTTCTTTTTTAGTGCCAAAATATATTTCATTGTTTGGCTATACCACATTTTATTTATCCATTCATCAGCTGATGGACATCTGGGTTGCTTCCAGTTTTTAGCTATTATGAATAATGCTGCTTTGAACATCTGTGTACAAGTTTTTGTGTGGGAATGTTTTCATTTCTCTTGGGTGTCTATACACACATAAACACACACACACACACACACACACACACACGTATTATATGTAGAATTGCTGGGTCATATGGTAACTCTGCAGTTAACTTTGTGAGGAACTGCCACACTGGTTTCTAAAGTGGCTGCACCGTTTTACAATCCCTCCAACAAGTTATGAGGGTTCCAGTTTCTCCACATACTTGCTAATCTTCTTGATTATAGCCACACAGTGGATATGAGCTTGTATCTTACGGTGGTTTTAATTTGCATTTCTATTGTGGCTAATGATGTTGAGCACCTGTTCATGTGCTTATTGGCCATTTGTATAATATATCTTCTTTGGAGCAATGTCCATACAAATTCTTTGCCCATTTTTAAAGTAGGTTGTGTTTTTATTATTGAGTTGTGTTTTTTATATATTCTAGATATAAGACCCTTATATATTAATATGATTTGAAAATACTTGTGTCCATTCAGTGGGTTCTCTTAACTTCCTTGTCAGTGTCCTTTGAAACAAATGCTTTTTAATTTTGATTGCATTGTTTAATCCATTCACATTTAATGTTATTGATATAGTTAGATTTATTAATACATTTGCTATTTCACTTTTTTTTTTTTTTTTTTTTGGAGACAGAGTCTCACTGTTGCCCAGGCTAGAGTGAGTGCCGTGGCGTCAGCCTAGCTCAAGCAACCTCAAACTCCTGAGCTCAAGGGATCCTCCTGTCTCAGCCTCCCGAGTAGCTGGGACTACAGGCATGCACCACCATGCCCGGCTAATTTTTTCTATATATATTTTTAGCTGTCTATATAATTTCTTTCTATTTTTAGTAGAGATGGGGTCTCGCTCTTGCTCAGGCTGGTCTCGAACTCCTGAGCTCAAACGATCCGCCCACCTCGGCCTCCCAGAGTGCTAGGATTACAGGCGTGAGCCACCGCGCCCGGCCTGCTATTTCACTTTTTGTTCTCTAAATGTCTCATTTCTTTTTTGTTCGATTCCCTTTGTAGTGTTTTCTTTCTCATTAAGTTAATATTTTCTGTATAATGTTTCAATTCTTTTAATGATTGTTTCACCTTATGTTTTTGAGGGTTTTTTAAGTGATTATTCTAGGGCTTATCATATACATCTTAACTAATCAGAACCTACTTCAGATTTATACTAATTTAATTACAGGGAGATACAGAAATGTTAGTTGTAAAAAGCTCTATACTATCTTCCCCCTTTATTTAGTACCATTATTGTTGTACATATTGCTTCTATATGTTATAAACCCAAGAATATAGTGTTATAACTATTACTTTATATGATTTTATGTCTTTTAAAGAAGCTGAGAGAATAAAAGAGAATAAGTATATATTTATTGCATTTGTTATATTAACCTTATTTACCATTATTTGTTCCTGTGGATTCGAAATACAATCTGGTGTTATTTCCTTACTCCAATAAGCTTTGCTTTCAACTCATCTCCTTTATGCTATTATGTAAATTATATTTCTCTATGATATAAGCCCAACAATATAATTATATAGATTGTTTTATACAGTTGTTTTTAAAAATCAGAGACGAAATAAATTACATAGTTACCTTTACCAATGCTCTTTGTTTTTTTACAGTGGATTCTGTATTACTGTCTGGGATCACTTGCTTTCAGTTTGAAGAACTTCCTTTAGTAATTCTTTTAAGGTAGATCTGCTAGCAATAAATTTTCTCCATATTTGTATATCTGGAAATGTCTTTACTTTGCCTTTTAGAGCAGTTTTAGGTATACGGACCAATTGAGCAAAAAGTACAGAGAATTTACATTTACCCCTGATCTCCCCACTGCCAGTGTCCTCTAGTAACACCTTGCATTTGAGTGGCACGTTTGTTACAGTTGTTGAACCAATATTGATAATTTATTATTAACAGAAGTCCATAGTTTACACTGTAGTTCACTCTTTATGTTGTACTGTTCTATGAGATTTGACAAATGTGTAATGGCATATATTCACCATTACAGTGTCACAGAATAGTCTTACTGTCCTAAAAGTCCCCTGTGCTCCACTACTCGTCTCTCCCTTCCTTTCCCTGAGTCCCTGGCAACCACTGACCTCTACTGTCTCTGTAGTTTTGCCTTTCTAGAATGCCATCTGTTTGGAATCATGCAGTATGTAGTCTTTTCAGACTGGCTTCTTTTGCTAGCAATGTATATTTAAGATTCCTCTATGTCTTTTCATGGCTTGATAGCTCATTTCTTATTATTGCTGAATAACATTCCATTGTGTGAGCCTATCACAATTTAGCCATTCAAAGAGGACATCGTAGTTGCTTCCAAGTTTTGGCAATTTTGAATAAAGCTGCTATAAACATCTGTGTGCAGGTTTTTGGGTGGCCCTAAGTTTTCTACCCATTTGGGTAAATAATCAAGGAATGGAATTGCTGGATGGTATGGATAAGACTATGTTTACCTTAGTAAGAAACTGCCAAACTGTCTTTGGTGGTGTCAGTGTTTTGCATTTTAGCCATTCTAATATGTATGTAGTGGTATCTCATTGTTTTAATTTACAATTCCCTAATGACCTAAGATGTTGAGCGTCTTTTCATATACTTATCTGCCATCTGTATATCTTCTTTGGTGAGGTTTCTGTTCAGATCTTTTGCCCATTGTGTTTGTTTTCTTATTGTTGAGTTTTAAAAGTTGTTTGTATATTTTGAATAGAAGACTTTTATCAGATATGTGTTTTGTAAATATTTTCTCCCAGTTTGTGGCTTGTTTTTTCATTTTCTTAATGGTGTCTTTGACATAGCAGAAGTTTTAAATTACAGTGAAATCCAACTTAACAATTTTTCATTAATAGATTGTGCTTTAGGTGTATCTAAAAATCATTGCTTTCAAAGCATTCTGGTAGGCATTTAAAAAAAAAGTCAAAATCTTTGCCAAACCCAGGGCCACTTAGATTTTCTCGTATGCTATTTTCTAGGAGTTTTATAATTTTATATTTTACATTTAGATCTATGATCCATTTTGAGTTAATGCTTGTGCAAGATATAAGGTGTATGTAGATTCATTTTTTTCCATATAGATGTCCAGTTCCACACCATTTGTTGAAAAGACTATTCTTTCTCCATTAATGTGCCTTTGCCCATTTGTCAAAGATCAGTTGTGTATATTTTCATGGGTTTATATCTGGACTCTCTATTTTGTTCCATTTATGTTTGGTCTATTCTTTGCCAGTTTCACACTGCTTGATTGGGTAGTGTTGATCCTCAACTTTGTTCTTTTTCGGTATTACGTTGCCTATTCCAGGTGTTTTGCCTTTCCATATAAACATTAGAATCAGTTTGTCAATATTCCCAAATTAATTTTCTGGGATTTCTATTGGAATTTCATTGAATCTATAGATCAAGTTGGGAAAAACTGACATATTGACAATATTGAATTTTCTTTTTCCTTTCTTTTTTTTTTTTTTTTTTTGTGACAGAGTCTCACTCTGTTGCCTGGGCTAGAGTGCCGTGGCATCAGCCTAGCTCACAGCAACCTCAAACTCCTGGGCTCAAGCAATCCTTCTGCCTCAGCCTCCCAAGTAGCTGGGACTACAGGCATGCACCACCATGTCCGGCTAGTTTTTTCTATATATATTTTTAGTTGTCCAGCTAATTTCTTTCTATTTTTAGTAGAGACAGGGTCTTGTTCTTGCTCAGGCTGGTCTCGAACTTCTGAGCTCAAACAATCCACCCGCCTTGGCCTCCCATAGTGCTAGGATTACAGGCGTGAGCCACTGCGCCCGGCCTATATTGAATTTTCTTATCCATGAAAATGGAATATTTCTACCTAATTTTTTTTTTTTTTTTTTGAGATAGTCTCATTTTGTTCCCTGGGCTAGAGTGCTGTGGCATCAGCCTAGGTCATAGCAACCTCAAACTCCTGGGCTCAAGCAATCCTCCTGCCTCAGCCTCCCAAGTAGCTGGGACTACAGGTGCTGGCCACCATGCCTGGCTAATTTTTTGTTTCTATTTTTACTTGCCTGGCTAATTTTTCCTATTTTTAGGAAAGACAGGGTCTCACTCTTGCTCAGGCTGGTCTCGAACTCCTGACTTCAATCAATCCTCCCACCTCGGCCTCCCAGAGTGCTAGGATTACAGGCATGAGCCACTGCACCTGGCCTCTCTCTATTTATCTAGATCTTTGCTTTTTTTCATTGGTTTTATAGTTTTCCTCATATAGATCTTGTACATATTTTGTTATATTTACATTGTTTTGGTGCTAATATAAATTGAATTATGTTTTTAATTTCAAATTATAATTGTTCATTGCTGACATATAGGACAGTAATTGACTTGTGATATCATTTGGATGTCCCCTTCAAATCTCATGTTAAAATTTCATCCCCAATATTGGAGGTGGGGCCTGGTGCGAGGTGTTTGGGTCAGAGGGGTGAATCCCTTATGAATGGCTTGCTATCCTCCCTGAGTTATTGAGTTTTCTGTCTGTTAGTTCCTACGAGAGCTGGTTGTTTAAAAGAGCTTGGCACCGCCTCCTCTCTCTTGCTCCTTCTCTCGCTTTGTGACACCTCTGCTCCCTCTTTGCCTTCTGCCTTGACTGGAAGCTCCCTTATGCCCTCACCAGTACCAGATGATGGCACCATGCTTCTTATACAGTCTGCAGAACCGTGAGCCAAATAAACCTCTTTTCTTTATAAATTACCCAGTCTCAGGTATTCCTTTGTAGCAATGCAAAATTGACTAACACGACTTGTATATTAACCTTATATCTTGCAACCTTGTTATAATTGCTTATTTGGTCAATTATTTGAGATTTTCTACATAAACAATCATGTCATCTGTGAGCAAAGACAATTTTATGTCTTCATTCCCAATATGCACATTTTTATTTCCTTTTCTTGTCTTAGTGCATTAGGTAGGACTTCCAGTACAATGCCTAATAGGAATGATGAGAGGGAACATCTTTATCTTGTTCCTGATATTAGGTGGAAAATATCTAGTTTTTCGTCAATAAACATGATGGCTATTGGTTTTCTGCAGATGTTCTTTATAAAGTTGTGGAGATTCCTCTCTATTCCTAGTTTGCTGAGAGTTTTTAATCATGAATGAGGGTCAGATTTTGTAAAATGCTTTTCCTGCATCTATTGATAGTATCATATGATTTTTTTCTCTTTTGCTGATTGATGTGATGGATTATGTTAATTGATATTCAAATGTCAAACCAGCATTGCATACCTGGAATAAATTCCTGTTCGTTGTGGTATATAATTCTTTTCATATATTGTTGGATTCAATTTGCAGTATGTTGTTGAGGATTTTTACATCTATGTTCATGAGAAATATTGGTCTGCAGTCTTTCTTTCTTGTAAAACCTTTATCTGGATATGGTGTCAGGGTAATGCTGGCCTAATAGAATGAGTTAGGAAGTATTCCCTATGCTTCTGTTTTGGGGAGAGATTGTAGAGAATTGGTGCCATATTTTCCTCATATATTTGGTAGAATTCAGCAATGAAACCATTGAGGCCTGGTGCTTTCTGTTTTGGAAGGTTCAATTTATTTAAGATACAGACTTATTCAGATCTATTTTTTTTCTTGTATTAGTTTTGTTAGATTGTGTTCAAGGAGTTGGTCCATTTTATCTAAATTATTGAGTTTGTGGATATAATATGTGTGTTTTTTTGTAAAATAATTTTTACTGTTTATGCTTGTTTCACTAGGATGGAGGTCTGTGGAGCTCCTCACACTGCCATCTGGATGTGGACTGTATACATAAACTTCTAAGACTATTAATGATTGAAAAAAATTATTAGATCATTTATAGTAGTTGTTAATTGGCTTTCTTGGTAATATCTTGGCAAAGAAATAAATTAATAGTTGTTTTTTGCGTAAAAAAATTGTGACCAGAGTTATTGAATGAGGGAATGGCTGTCAGTCTAATAAACTGTCTTATAGAAATGAAAAATAGGCTCAAGTAATTGCTGAAATTGTTCAGTTACAATGCTATTTAGTGGATTGCATAACCACAGTGACAAAGTATAATAAAATGAGGATAATAGTGTTTGCTCCATAGGGTTATTGCTGAGAAATAAAAATTTGATTTTAAGTAAAGTATTTGCACAGTTCCTGCCACATAGCAAGTATTCCATAAATGTAAGATATGATTATTTTAAAATCCCTTTTTGTCCAGTTCCTGATGCCAGTTTAAGCCCTTTCACATCCATACAGTCTTGTCTTTTAAAAATCATTAAGTATTGCATTAGAAATTAATTCTGCAAGAGTTAACATAAGGATTATCATATTTATTTATTTATTTTTTTTTTTTTGAGACAGAGTCTCACTCTGTTGCCCAGGCTAGAGTGAGTGCCGTGGCGTCAGCCTAGCTCACAGCAACCTCAAACTCCTGGGCTTAAGCGATCCTCCTGTCTCAGCCTCCCGAGTAGCTGGGACTACAGGCATGCACCACCATGCCCGGCTAATTTTTTCTATATATATTTTTAGCTGTCCATATAATTTCTTTCTATTTTTAGTAGAGATGGGGTCTCGCTCTTGCTCAGGCTGGTCTCGAACTCCTGAGCTCAAACGATCCGCCCACCTCGGCCTCCCAGAGTGCTAGGATTACAGGCGTGAGCCACCGCGCCCGGCCGGATTATCATATTTAAAAAACAATAAATATATTGGACCAAGTAATTAGCAATATATGTTTACATGATTTTAAGGACTTGTAATTCTTATAAGTGCTCCCAAAAGGTGAGCTTAGCTGGATATATACACATTTATGTTGTTCTGCAGTGAGTAAGTATATGCAAACCTATCCCCAAAGGCTGAAGGAGCCGAGAGGCTGAAGAAAGAAGCTTACAGGCCAGGCGCGGTGGCTCACGCCTGTAATCCTAGCACTCTGGGAGGCCGAGGTGGGCAGATCGTTGGAGCTCAGGAGTTCAAGACCAGCCTGAGCAAGAGTGAGACCCTGTCTCTACTAAAAAAACAGAAAGAAATTATCTGGACAACTAAAAATATACATACAGAAAAAAATAGCCAGGCATGGTGGCACATTCCTGTAGTCCCAGCTACTCGGGAGGCTGAGGCAGTAGGATTGCTTGAGCCCAGGAGTTTGAGGTTGCTGTGAGCTAGGCTGACACCACGGCACTCTAGCCAGGGTGACAGAGCCAGACTCTGTCTCAAAAAAAAAGAAGCTTACAAATCCATTTTCTCAGAAAGGAACATTTAATAGGGATTTAGGAACAGAAGCAATGTCTTGAGCCACTGCAAGATTGTGAATTCCCACACCCGCCCTTCAGAAAGTATCCTTTATATAGCAAGCTTATTTGGTAAAACCTGTGCAGTTGGTCATGTCTTAGACTTTCTTGTGAAACTCGTGACCACTGGGGAGGTTAAATAAACATCTCTATGAGGGGTTATCTATGCTATGGGCATTGTTTCTTTTTTTTTTTTTTTTTTTTGAGACAGAGTCTCACTTAGTTGCCCAGGCTAGAGTGAGTGCCATGGCGTCAGCTTAGCTCACAGCAACCTCAGACTCCTCGGCTTAAGCTATCCTCCTGCCTCAGCCTCCCAAGTAGCTGGGACTACA